>NW_027597012.1:0-113794 GCF_964194155.1 Cetorhinus maximus | reverse complement strand
TGCGCCCTCGCCCGCTCTCTCTCCCTCCCCTCACCCGCTCTCTCTCTTTCTCCCCTCACCCGGTCTCTCTCCCTCCCCTCACCCGCTCTCTCTCCCTCCCCTCACCCGCTCTCTCTCCCTCCCCTCGCCCGCTCTATCTCTTCCCCCCCCGCGCCCTCACCCGCTCTCTCTCTTTCTCCCCTCACCTGCTCTCTCTTTCTCCCCTCACCCGCTCTCTCTCTCCCGCACTCTCTCACCCGCTCTCTCTCCCCACGCCCTCACCTGCTCTCTTCCCTCTTCCACACCCTCGCTTTCAACCTTTCCTTTGTTTGACCTTTCCCTTCTCTCCATATGACTCCATTCCCCAGCCCCTTTTCCCGACTCCGCCCCCCTCCTCTCTCTCTTGACCCTGCTCCCCGCCCGCCCTCGATCTCCCTTCACTCTCCGACTTGGCTCCCTCGCCTCCCCTGTGCTCTCCCACCCCGCCATCGCCCTGGCCTTGTCACCCATCCCTCCCACCATCGCTCTCGGCTCCTTTTCCCACTCTCCCCCCCCTCACACCCCTCCCCCACTCACTGTCCTGCTCAACCAGGTGAGGCGGCCTCTCCTACCCCTCGCCCTATTAGCTTGTCTGTGCCTGGGCTGCTTGCATGAGCTTTGCGTGTCCTCCCCACCCCCCGTGACCTTGAGTTGACCTACGAAGCGTGGGTGGGTGGGGGGCTGGCGGGCGGTGGGGTTGGTGCTGAGTCCCCTGACTGACCCCTTTGCCCTTGGTCCCCCCCCCGACAGCTGAAGAGCAGCGGACCAGACGGAATAACCGCAGCTGTGGGAGTGCGAGGCCTGCCTGAGGCCCATGGACTGCGGGGCCTGCGACTTCTGCAAGGACAAGGCCAAGTTCGGGGGCTGCAACACACTCAGGCAGAAGTGCCTCTGGAAACAGTGCTTACAGTTTGCATCCGTGAGCCTCTTACCTGACATCTCTCTCCTCCCTCCCCCCCTCCCCCTCTCCCTCTCCCTCTCTCTCTCCTCTTCCCCTCCCCCCCTCCCCCTCTCCTCTCCCCTCTCTCTCTCCTCTTCCCCTCCCCCCCTCCCCCTCTCCCCCTCTCTCTCTCCTCTCCCCTCTCCCCCTCCCCCTCTCCCACTCTCCCCTCTCCCTCCCCCCTCCCCCTCTCCCTCTCCCCTCTCTCTCTCCCCCTCCCTCTCTCCCTCTCCCTCTCACTCTTCCTCTCCCCCCTCTCCCTCTCCCTCCCCCCCTCCCGCTCTCCCTCTCTCCCTCTCCCTCCCCCTCTCCCTCTCCCTCCCCTCTCTCTCCCCCTACCCCCTCCCCCCCTCTCCCCCCCTCCCCCTCCCCCCCTCTCCTCCCTCTCCCTCTCCCTCTCTCCCTCTCCCCCTCTCCCTCTCCCTCCCCCTCTCTCCCCCCCTCCCCTCTCCCTCTCCCTCTCTCCCCTCTCCCCCTCTCCCACTCTCCCCTCTCCCTCCCCCTCTCCCTCTCCCCCTCCCCCTCTCTCTCTCCCTCCCTCCTCTCTCCCTCTCTCCCTCCCCCCTCCCCCTCTCCCTCTCCCTCCCCCTCCCCCTCTCCCTCTCCGTCTCCCCCTCTCCCTCCCCCTCTCCCTCTCCCTCCCCCTCCCCCTCTCTCTCCCTCTCCCCCTCCCCCTCTCTCTCCCTCTCCCCCTCCCCCTCTTCCTCCCCCTCTTCCTCCCCTCTCCCTCCCCCTCCCCTCTCCCTCTCCCTCTTGCTGCGCTGAGACCGCTCGTCCCGCTAATGTCGTTCAGCCCCCATCTCGCCTGTGCTAGCTCAGCTCGCTACCCAGTTAATCCCCCACTTACCCCCCACCAACCAGTTCCTGCCTTTCCTCCATCTCCCAATTCCACCCCACCCTCCGCACCACCCTTTCCGAGCGGGAATCTGTTTCTGCGCCTTCCAGATCAGCACAACTCGCCGCGTCCAACCAATAATAAAACTCTCCTCGTTTCCCCACTCATCCCAGCCCCCACCCCCGGTTCCTTTGCCTATTCTCTTCGCTCCCGTGACCCCCCCCCCCCCCTCTCTGGTTACCAACCCCCCTCCGCCACGTAGAACAGCTCCTCATTGACCTGATCGAAACCCCCCCCCTCGTGATTTTGAACGCTCTCGATTAAATCTCGTTCTGTTCCCGGGAAGCCAGGCGGCGAAGGATACAACTGGAGCCAATCTTTACACACTTACAAGCTTTTGTTTTACGGGGGGTGCGCACGACAAGCGCGCGCCTCCTAACGCCTCCACCACAGTCGGCGTGTCCCTATTCATCGGGGCACCGGAGAATCCCCACTCGATACCCCACCACCCGCATGCAATTGTTATACAATCAACAGGGTCTCCTCTGCTCCGAGTAGAACAATCCCAGCTTCTCTCGTCTGTCCACACAACTGAAGGTCCACGGCTGACCGGGAGCCGATGGACAGAATGGCCTCCTTCAGTGCCATTATGACCATCCCAGGTGAAATTCTGGGTCGCTCTCCCCTCAACGCTACCTGTTCTGTAAGGAAAGACAGACTCACTCTTCCACCGCATCTCCGTTACATCCGGATGTCCCCGTGGTGCGTTACCACCGATTAGGTCCTTTTGAAGTCTAGTCATTGTTGCAGGAAAGGTGGCAGCCAATTTTTAGCACAGCAAGATCCCACAAGCAGCGATACGGTATTGAGCCAGGTCCGGGAGAACTCCACCCCGCCAACCACACCGCCCCCTCCCTCCCACAACTCCGCCTTGGGATAGTTTGCATCCACCCTGAAAGAGAAGACAGGACCCCCAGGATTAATGTCTCATCCCAAAAGACAGCACCTCCGACAGTGCGGCGCTCCCTCAGCACCGTCCCTCCGACAGTGCGGCGCTCCCTCAGCGCCGACCCTCCGACAGTGCGGCGCTCCCTCAGCACTGACCCTCCGACAGTGCAGCGCTCCCTCAGCACTGACCCTCCGACAGTGCGGCGCTCCCTCAGCGCCGACCCTCCGACAGCGCGGCGCTCCCTCAGCTCCGACAGTGCGGCGCTCCCTCAGCGCTGACCCTCCGACAGTGCGGCACTCCTCAGCACTGACCCTCCGACAGTGCGGCACTCCCTCAGCACTGACCCTCGGACAGTGCGGCGCTCCCTCAGCACTGACCCTCGGACAGTGCGGTGCTCCCTCAGCACTGACCCTCCGACAGTGCGGTGCTCCTCAGCACTGACCCTCCGACAGTGCGGCGCTCCTCAGCACTGACCCTCCGACAGTGCGGTGCTCCCTCAGCACTGACCCTCCGACAGTGCGGCGCTCCCTCAGCACTGACCCTCCGACAGTGCGGCGCTCCCTCAGCACTGACCCTCCGACAGTGCGGCATTCCCTCAGCGCCGACCCTCCGACAGCGCGGCGCCCCCTCAGCACTGACCCTCCGACAGTGCGGCGCTCCCTCAGCGCCGACCCTCCGACAGTGCGGCGCTCCCTCAGTATTGACCGCGTGGATTATAAGGATGGAGCCTGTGGAGTGGAACTGGATCGTTCTGAGAGTTCAGTGCAGACGACTCTTTAACTGCCCTGTGAAATGGCCCCGGGAAGCCATCAGTGCTGGACTTGGCGGGGGGGGGTGGGGGTGGGTGCAGTAAGTTCTAGGCCTTGCCAGCGACGCCCGCAATCCCCAGGTCGGGTTAGGCCAACCGATTCCAGCCTCTCTCCACCGCCGCTAATCCGTGGGACCCGCGTAGCAGCTGGGGGGTGGGGGGGGCGTGGAAACGGGGTCTACGCGTTATCTATCTGTTTCATAGTCTTGCTCGCTCTTGTATATTTCTGTGCAGAAGCGGCTACTCCCTCGGGAACTGCTGGGGGGACAGAGCCCATGGCCAGATTGGAAGGAGCAAGGTTACAGGAGCGGGCGTCGGCACTGGAAGGAGAACATCTTTGCCAGCCGCAAGGTGGCGCGGGTCATTCAGGTGGCGAGGAAGAGGAAGATTTGGCAGGCGTCCGCCCAGGCACCCGAGGTGGAGACCGTGGGGGAGGAGCCCTCGGAGTCCGCCGATTGGGCAGACCCTACCCGGGTGTGTACCGCACGTCACAGGAGGCTACCGAGGCGCAGACGAGGGGAGGTGGGGCGGCGAGGTGGTGTTTTGGTGGGTGGGTGGGGTTTGGGGGGGAGGCGGAGCTAGGCGAGCCCATCCCGTGTTGCCACACCCCCCCCCCCTCCCCCCACCCCGCCCCCCTTTTAGATGGCAGCGGTGAGCTGCCCCTGCCCTTGGGGCGGCCCGCAGGGCGGTGAGGGTTGAGGGGCAGTTCCGGGATCTTGACCCAGCCCCGACGGAGGGACAGAGCGGCGTATTCCCGGGGTCGGGGTAGGGGGGGTGGTGCTGGGCTTGGAGTGTAACCTCCGGGCGGCGGTGGTCACATGCCTCCGCTGTCCTCGGAGCAGGCTGAGGCGGGGTGACCCGATCGAGCTCTTTAAAACGACGGAGGGGGTTTCGATAGGGTCGACGTAGAGAAGATGTTTCCACTTGTGGGGGGACGGAGAGACCAGAATTAGGGCGGCGGGGGAGCCATTAATATAAACCAGTCACTAATCCAATCGGTGGGGGAGGAATTCAGGAGAAAGGTCTTTACCCGGAGAGCGGGGAGAGTGTGGAACTCGCTCCCACAGGGAGGGGGTGGAGGTGAATCGTGTCGATGTGTTTAAGGAGCTGGATAAACACACGAGGGGGGGAGAGGAATAGAAGGATTCGGGGGATAGGGGGTGGAGATGGAGTAGGGAGGGTGGGAGGAGGCTGGGTGTGGGGGGGCTGAAACACACAGAATGGAGCAGAGGGGCCGAGTGGCCTGTTCCTGGGCTTCCAGTCCTACCCCGGAGACCCCATAATAAAAAGAGAGCACATTCCTCTAAAGTAACAAGAGAGGCCTCAGCCCCACCCAACCCCCCCCCCCCACCGCTGACCACTTCCCAGTCACCTCAGATCCTTCTACCCAGCTGTGCCCACGTGCCCGCCCACCCCTTAACCCAGGCCCTCCCTGCGCTTTCAGGGCCCCTGTAACCCATGCGTCGGTCCCTTACGTTTGTGCGATGGATTAACTGTTGGGGCCGGAGGCACAGGCTCTGAGATGGGGGCTGGAATTAGCTTCCCCTATCCCACGGCCCCTGGCTGCAGATTTCTCCCCCCTCGAGCCCCAGGAGTGAAATCGGGCTGGACCGCGCGCCGCCTCCCCCAGTCGAAGGGCCCGCCGGCATCGGCTGTCGGGCGGTCACCGGGCACCCGTTACCCAGAGGGAGCGGGCTGGATCCCAGCAGGGGTCGGCGGCTGGCCGGCAGCGCCTGATCAAAGGGAGCTCCTCCCGCAGCCGATCAGCCGCAGGTTGTGGGTGACCGGTCGGCGGAGGGAGGTGGGGTGTGGGTCCGATGCCCGCTGCCAGTGTACTGATTGGGTTTCTCACTGTTCTGACAGGCGGAGACACTGGAGGCTGCAGAATCCTCACAAGCTCGGACAGAGTCTCCCCAGCGCAGTGTGGACACGGCCGAAGACAAGGTCATCACCCCTGGAACACCAGAGGTAAGGGATCAACTTACTGTCCCCCCTCCTCTCTCTGACCCTCTTCCCCCCTCACTTCTCTACCCCACTCCCTCTCGCCCCCTCCCTCTCAATCCCTCCCCCTCGCTCCCTCACCCTCCCCCTCCCCCTCCCCCCACTCTATTCCACCCCCTCCGCGTCTGCCTCCTCCTCTCTCCCCCCTCTCTCTCCCCCCCCCTCCCAACCCACATCGGCCCCCCTCTAGCTGCCCCCCTCTATCCGCCCCCTATATCCCCCACCTCCCTCTCCCTCTCTCTCCCTCCCCCTTGCTCCCTCCCCCCCCCGCTCCCTCTTCCTCACTCCTACCCTCCCCCTCTCTCCATCCCCCTCTCCCCTTATCTTATCTCGACCTTCTCTCCTCCAAGGAGAACAGTCCCAACTTCTCCAATCCATCCACGGAACTGAACTCCCTCATCCCTGGAACCATCCTCGTCAATCTTTTCTTCACTTTCTCCCTCTCTCTCTCTCTCTCTCTCTCTCTCTCCCCCCCCTCTCTCTCCCTCCCTCCCTCCCTCCCTCCCTCCCTCCCTCCCTCCCTCCCTCCCTCTCATCTCTCTCTCCTCTCCCCCTCTCTCTCTCTCTCCCTCTCTCTCTCCCTTTCTCTCTCTCTCTCTCTCTGGCTCCCTCTCTCCCTTTCTCTCTCTTTCTGTCTATCTCCCTTTCTCTCTCTCTCTGTCTATCTCCCTTTCTCTCTCTCTCTCTCTCTCTCTCTCTCTAACTATCTCTCTCTCCCTCCCTCTCTCCCTCTCTGGCTCCCTCTCTCCCTCTCTCTCTCTCTCTCTCTCCCTCTCTGGCTCTCTCTCTCTGTCTCACTCTCTCCCTTCTCTCTCTCTCTCTCTCTCCCCTCTCTCCCTTCTCTCTCTCTCTCTCTCTCTCCCCCCTCTCTCCCTTCTCTCTCTCTCTCTCTGCCCCCCTTCTCTCTCTCTCTCTCTCCCCCCCGTCTCTCTCTCTCTGTCTCTCTCTCTACCCCCTTCTCTCTCTCTCTCTCTCTCTCTCACTCTCTCTCTCTCTCTCTCTCTCTCTCTCCCCCCCTTCTCTCTCTCTCTCTCTCTCTCTTTCTCTCTCTAAAGCCTTCACATCCTTCCTAAAGTGCGGTGCCTTGAACTGGACAAAATGATTCTTTCACCCTGTCTTACCGCACCTCGACCTGCCTCTGCTCCTCCCTGCTCCCTCCCTCCCTCCCTCCCTCACTCCCTTGCTGGCTCGCGTTCTGTCTCCCTGCTCCTTGGCATTCCTCCGAGGCTGTGTTGCCCAACCCCTGCTGGTTCCCAGGGCTGTGGAGCTCGGCCTGTGCTCTGTCTAACACTGCCCTGCCTTGTTCCGTTTGTGGGCCCTCCTTTCGCTGCTCGTGGGCTGTGCAGTCCCAGTTCTCAAAGCTTCCTTTGTTTCCTCCTCTCTTCCCCTCCCCACCCCCACCCTCCCCCACCCCGGACCCGGTGCAGGGCAGTCCCCACAGGTCCCCGGAGATTAAATTCGATCACCGCCCATCGGCGCCAAGGCTCCTTCGACAGTGCCGCCCAAACACCCACCACCTCTACCACCTAGAAGGACAAGGGCAGCAGACGCACGGGGAACACCACCACCTGCAAGTTCCCCTCCGAGCCCCTCACCATCCCGACTTGGGAATATATCGGCCGTTCCTTCACTGTCGCTGGGTCAAAACCCTGGAACTCCCTCCCTAACAGCACGGTGGGTGTACCTACACCACACGGGGACTGCAGCGGCTCAAGAAGGCGGCTCACCCCCCACCTTCTCAAGGGGTCAATTAAGGATGGGCAACAAATGCTGGGACTGGCCTCACACCCCCTAAAATGAGTTTTTAAATAAAGCACCTGGACCCCGCTTTCCTCTCTTGGCCTCTTCCCCTTTCGAAGCCCTTCCCCGATTTTAAAAAAACATATCTTCAGCACCCACCCCCCCCCCAGCCACCAGCCCAACCCCCCCGACCCCAACCAACATCCACAGCGTTTTCTTTTGGGGGTGTGGCGGGATACGGGCGAACTCTGGACTGGAGCGAGGGTGAGGGTGTTGCCACCCTGTTTCGGGCCCGTTAACGTTGAAAGAAACTCGTGTGCCCCCTCCCCCCCCCACTGCCAACGCAAGGTGGCCGGGACCCATCCTGTGCCCACGCGGAAGCCCAGGGACCGACGCTGCCGGAGACAGCAGCCTGGAACCTCGGAGTGGCCGAAGCGGGAGGGAATGGTTTGCAGGCGGGGGGAAACGATAGCCCTCCCGGCGCCGGGACACCCTACCCCGCGCGGTCAGGTTGGCGTCTCGAAAGTCCCGCCCTCGCAGCAGGGTAAGCCTGGCAATCGCGGCGAGCCGCTTAACGTCGCCGGGGACGGCGGGCCAGAGCTCAGCAACGCCGAGCAGCCGGAGAGTTAGAGTATCCCGCAAGGAAAAGGGTTTCGTCTCCCGTCTGCGAGACCTCCCTTTCGAACCGCCCGTGAAAGGAGTTTCCAAAATCCCAACGCTGCGGGTCCCGGATAGGAATTCGCGACATTCTGTGTCGTGGAGCGACACTGCTGCCCATTGCCCCCTATAAAGATGGCGGCCGTTGATGAGCCCTGCTGCCCATTGCCCCCTATAAAGATGGCGGCCGTGGATGTACCCTGCTGCCCATTGCCCCCTATAAAGATGGAGGCCGTGGATGGGCTCTGCTGCCCATTGCCCCCTATAAAGATGGCGGCCGTGGGTGTACGCTGCCGCCCATTGCCCCCTATAAAGATGGCGGCAGTGGATGTACCCCGCTGCCCATTGCCCCCTATTAAGATGGCGGCAGTGGATGTACGCTGCTGCCCATTGCCCCCTATAAAGATGGCGGCCGTGGATGTACCCTGCTGCCCATTGCCCCCTATAAAGATGGCGGCTGTGGATGTACCCCGCTGCCCATTGCCCCCTATAAATATGGCGGCCGTGAATGGGCCCTGCTGCCCATTGCCCCCTATAAAGATGGCGGCAGTGGATGTACCCTGCTGCCCATTGCCCCTTATAAAGATGGAGGCAGTGGATGTACCCTGCTGCCCATTGCCCCTTATAAAGATGGAGGCAGTGGATGTACCCTGCTGCCCATTACCCCTTATAAAGATGGTGGCAGTGGATGTGCCCTGCTGCACATTGCCCCCTATTAAGATGGCAGCCATGGATGCGCCCTGCTGCCCATTGCCCCCTATAAGGATGGCGGCCATGGATGCGCCCTACTACACATTGCCCCCTATAAACATGGCGGCAGTGGATGTGCCCTGCTGCCCATTGCCCCCTATAAAGATGGCAGCCGTTAACCTGGGCCTGTCATCAGCGTACAGCTGCGCCTGCAAGGCGTTGGCAGAAAAACGCAGCCTTGAGGAAATGATCCGATCAGCCAGCAATTAACTGACAGGACTAAAATTTTTGTGACAAAACCAAACCCTATTGTACATACAAAAGAATAAAACCAAGTAATTCCTATTCGTCGTTTGGTGGTACGGAACTCGTATTGCCCGAAAAAATGGGACATGTTGTTGAAGGTTTGCGCCTTGTGTGCGTCAGGACAATGCGCAAGGATATCGGACGGAAAGGGAACAACAATTTGTACTTCATGAGAAGAGAGTGCCGATTGGTTGGGAAGTGGACTCTGGCAGAGGCATGGCCACGAAGAATGCACCAGTTGACTGATGACTGACAGTTAACTGCCAGGCTTTGTTTAAATCCAAACCGGGCAAATTGACTCTCATTTGTCAAGGCCCCGGGGAATGAACCAGGGAGTGGCTGTCCCCTGTTTTGTTCAGTTGAAAGGGGCGCATTCTGTCTGCAAAAAAACAGGGCCCTCTATTAATACATGTAGCTTCTAGCAATCACGTGCTAGAAATAAGTGCGTATCATTATTAACTATCAACACACTATTAACTATAGCTTATAAAGATTTAAGCTATGAACTATTTCTTACTCGATCCCAGTGGCTCCCTTATCGTACACAATCTTTAAGGCTCGTTCACTTTTCCTGGGACCAGCTCCAAAGGTATGGCACTGGTCTCTGGAATTCACTCTTGGTTTCTCTCCCAAAGTAGGAGATTGCCAAGTGCGATTATTTCCAAATTTGCTGACAACTCCAAGCTGGGTGGCAGTGTTAGCTGTGTGGAGGCTTCGAGGGAGGCCTTGGGCAGGCTAAGCGAGTGGGCTAGAACGTGGCAGATGGAACATAACGTGAATACGTGTGTGAAGTTATCCCCTTTGGTAGAAAAAAAAAACAGGGCATTTCTTAAATGGGGGAGAGGTCGGGAAATGCTGGGAGTCCGAAAGGGGGGACCTGGGTGCCCTTGTTCGTAAGTCACTAAAAGCCAGCATGCTAAGGCAGCGAGCGGTCAGGGAGGCCAGTGGTACGTTGGCCATCGTTGTGAGGGGATCCAAGTACAGGAGCGAAGATGTCTTGCTGCAGTTGTATAGACCCTTGGTGCGACTGCACCCGGAGTATTGTGCGCAGTTTAGGTCTCCTTATTCTAAGGAAGGATGTACTTGCCATGGAGGGAGTGCAACAGAGGTTCGCCAGACTCATCCCTGGGATGGTGGGGTTGTCCAGTGAGGAGAGGAGACTGGGCCTGTGTTCTCTAGAAGAATGAGAGGTGATCTCATTAAAACCTACAATATTCTAAGAGGCCGTGACAGGGTAGATTCAGGAAGGATGTTTGCCGCAGGCTGGGGGTAGTCGAGAACCAGGGGACACAGTCTCAGAATAAGAGCCGGGCCATTTAGGACTGAGATGAGGAAGGATTTCTTCACTCCGAGGGTGGTGAATCTCTGGAACTCTCTACCCCAGAGAGCTGTGGAAGCTCAGTCACTGAGCACGTATAAAAAATAAGGGGTCGCCCATTTCCCTGAAGGTCGTGAGTCTTGGGAATTCCCTTCCTCAAAGGGCGGTGGGAGCAGAGCCTTTGAACATGTTTAAGGCCGAGCTGGATAGATTCTTGATAAACAAGGGAGGGGGTGAAAGGTTATTGGGATAGGTGGGAGGTTACAATCAGATCAGCCATATTTTTTTTTTATTATTCGTTCCCGGGATGTGGGCGCCGCTGGCTAGGCCCAGCATTTATTGCCCATCCCTAATTGCCCTTGTTCAGAGGGCATTTTAAGAGCATCGCTGTGGGTCTGGAGTCACGTGTAGGCCAGACTAGGTAAGGACAGCAGATATTCTTCCCTAAAGGGGCATGAGTGAACCCAGCTGGGTTTTGACGACAATGGACAATGGTTTCATGGGTCATTATTAGATTTTCAATTGCAGATTTTCTTACCACTGCATTCGAATTTCCACCATCTGCCGTGGTGGGATTCGAACCCGCCCCCCACCCCCCCCAGAGCATCGCCCTGGGTCTCTGGAATACCCACTACGCCACCGCCTCCCTGTAATTGGGCCGGGTTGAACGGTGGAGCAGGCTCTAGGGGAGGGGGGAGAGAGAAATCGACTGGACTCTAATGACATCCACAGTTTTGGGGGGAGGGGGTAGCGTGGGAAAGTGGATCGAGGGGGTAGCGTGGGAAAGTGGCATCGAGGGGGTAGCGCGGGAAAGTGGCATCGAGGGGGTAGCGCCGGAAAGTGGCGTCGAGCGGTGATCAGCCATGATCTAATCGAATGGCAGAGCAAGCTCGACGGGCCGAATGGCCTCCCCCCCTGCTCCTATTTCACGGGGCTCCTTTCCATCAGCTTCTTCACCGACCTCACGACTCTGGGTTCCACCAGCTCCGGCACCGGCCTCCCCTGCGCAGCGACTTAAACATCAGGAAACACCCTTGGTTTCCACTGACCCCGCGGCTGTGGTTTCCAACATGCTCATTGCTTCCAGCTGCATTGAGGTTAACCACCTTTCCCTGAGGATCACTGTAGATTTCTTCCTTCATCGCCCAGCTAAAGAAACCTTCCGGCCGTGTCTCCTCTTGGTTGGTACGTTGAGTACCAGCTGCCAGTCAGTGGCTGCGTCGTGGACGATAGATCTAGCGTTTACTGTACTTTTAGGTGCAGGCCTGGCTTTATCTCTCCCAACTTCCAAGGGGGTGACGTAACCACAAGCCCCTTGAGACCCAAAGCTGACACCGTCTCTTAGCTGCTTTTTCCACCCACCAACCGGTATTGCCTCCACCAATCAGAATCCACTTGCCAACCAGTCAAGCACTCTCTTCACGTGCAGTATAAATTGTTGTTTTCCCCTTATGTGGGTAATTCTTGCGAAGTGTCCTGATGAGTCCCAAGAGGAAAAGCTTCGACATGTCCCTTTTTCTCGGCAACACTCGAGTTCCGTGCCACCAAAACGACCACGTCAACCAGTCTCGCCTGCTGACCCTGCGCAACCTGAATTCCCAAAGACAGACTCGAAACCAACGGATCCCGCTTGGCTCCACCCATCCCCACGGCACCGTGACACACGCACGGCCTGTTCCCAGGTAGAAATGCAAATGGCCTCACCTTCTAATTCCAAAGCTCCGGGAAACCACGTGAATAATTCATCCCTTTTACTGGAATAGCCGAAGACTTCACGGTTTAGAGTTTCGAAAGTGTAGATGTACCAAAGGGTATCCACGTCAATAAGTCACTTTTTCTTTTGTTTAAGAGCCAACGACATTGTTGGAGTCGCATGTAGGTCAGACCGGGTAAGGACCGAAGATTTTCTTCCCTGAAGGACATTAGTGAACCAGATGGGGTTTTTTTCTTAATAACATAACAACAATCGACAATAGTTTTGTGGTCATCGTTAGACTTTTCATTCCAGATTTTTATTGAATTTAAATTCGAAATGGTGGGATTCGAACCTGAGGGTCTCTGGATTACCAGTCCAGCGACAATACCACTGTACCACCACCTCCCCCAGGTTGCAGCAGGCCATGAGGAAGGCTGGTGGTATGTTAGCCTTTACCGCAAGAGGATTGGAGGACAGGGGTAGTGAAACCTTGCTTCAGTTGTACAGGACCTTGGTTAGGCCGCACCTGGAGCGCTATGGTCCCCTTACCTTAGGAAGGACATGATTGCCATAGAGGGAGTGCAACAAAGGGACATCAGACCTATTCCGGCGATGACGGGACTGTCTTATGAAGAGAGGTTGGGGAAACTGGGCCTGTATTCTCTATAATAGAGTTTCGAAGAATGAGGCGTGATCTCATTGAAACCTACAAAATATTGAAAGGGATGGACAGGGGTAGGTGCAGGTAAGGTGGTCGGGGAGTATAGAACCAAGGGGGCACAATTTCAAAATAAGGGAGAAAGCCACTTAAGGACCGAGATGAGGGGAAACCTTTTTACTCCGAGGGTTGGGAATCTTTGGAACTCTGTACCCCTGGGTGGAAGCTCAGTCACTGAGCGTATCTTGAAGCAGATATTGATAAATACCAACCACATACAGGGAGATGGGGACAGTGTGGGGAGAAAAGCGATTGAAGTGGACGGCCAGTCATGATTGCATTGAAGGGCGGAGCAGGCTCGATGGGCTGAATGGCCTACTCCTGCTCCGATGTTCCCACATCTTCAGTCCTTTAACTCAGTACGCCCTCTGGGGTAGAGAACAGGGACTTTTCACTCCTTTGCTCTGATTTTTATAAGTAAACATGTTACCTTTTGAACTGCAATTATCTAAAGACTGTGTGTGTGTGTGTGTGTGTGTGTGTGTGTGTGGAGCCTAAACTGCCTCTAGATGTTTACCAGGGTTCAAACTGAGGGAACAAGCATATAACTGCGCAAAGATGAGTGGCGGGGCAGATGGTTGGTCAGAATATAAAGAACGGCAGAGGAAGACTCAAAGGTTAATCAGGAGTAAGAAATGAGAGCCTGAGAGGAAGCTGGCTAGAAATGTAAAAACGGATAGCAAGAGTTTCGACAGGTATTTAAAAAGGAAAAGAGTAAGTGAAGTGAGTGTTGGTCCTCCAGAGAGTGACGGTGGGGAGTTAATAGGAGATAATAAGGAAATGGCGGATGAATTGAATGAATATTTTGCTTCTGTCTTCACTATAGAGGATACAAAGGACATTCCAGTCATAGCTGTAAATCAGGAGGTGGAAGGGAGAGGGGGGAACTTGGTGAAATTACAATCACTAGGGGAAGTGGGACTGAGCAAACTGATGGAGCTGGGGGCTGACAAGTCTCTGGGTCCCGATGGGTTTCATCCTAGGGTCTCAACAGAGGTGGCTGATGAGGTCGTAGATGCATTGGCGTTAATTTTCCCCAAGTTCCCTAGATTGTGGAAAGGTTCCATCAGACTGGAAAGCAGTAAATATAACCCCTCTATTCAGGAAGGGAGGAAGGCAGACAACAGGAAACCATAGGCCAGTCTGTCGTGGGGAAGGTGTGAGAATCGATCATTAAGGAGGTTGTAGCTGGGCACTTAGAGAAACTGAAGGTAATGGGGAAGAGTCTGCATGGTTTGGTGAAAGGGAAATCACGTTTAACCAATTTACTGGAGTTCTTTGAAGGAGTAACATGCGCTGTGGGTAAAGGGGAGCCTGTAGATGTGCTGTACTTGGATTTCCAGAAGGCATTTGATAAGGTGCCACATCAAAGGTTATAGCGGAAATTAAAGCTCATGGTGTAGGGGGTAACGTGTTAGCCTGGATAGAAGATTGTCTGGCTGATAGAAAGCAGAGAGTAGGCATAAATGGGCCTACTTCTGATTGGCAGGATGTGACAAGTGGAGTCCCACAGGGGTCAGTGCCCGGGCCTCAGCTTTTTACTGTTTACATCAATGAGGAGAGCGAAGACATGGCAGCTAAATTTTCAGATGACGCAAAGATAGGGTGGAAAGTATGTTGTGAAGAAGACATAAGGAGGTTGCAGACGGATGTAGATAAGGTGAGTGAGTGGGCAAAAAATGTGGCAGATGGAGTACAATGTGGGAAAATGTGAAGTTGTTCACTTTGGCAGGAAGATTAAAAAAGCGGAGTATTCCTTAAATGGAGAACTGTTGCAGAATTCCGAAGTGCAGAGGGATCCAGGTGTTCGAGTGCGTGGGTCATGCAAGTAGAGCAAGTAGTTAAGAAGGCTAATGGAATGCTATCCTTTAATGCGAGAGGGATGGAACATAAAAGCAAAATACTGCAGATGCTGGAAATCTAAAATGAAAATTGCTGGAAAAACTCAGCATGCTGTCAGACCTGCTAAGTTTTTCCAGCAATTTTTTTGTTTTTATAACAGTAAGGATGTTATGCTTCAGTTGTACAGGGCATCGGTGAGACCGCACCTCGAATACTGTGCGCAGTTTCGGTCTCCTTATTTAAGGAAGGATGTAAACGCGTTGGAGGCAGATTGGAGGAGGTTTACTGGGTTGAGACCTGGAATGAGTGGGTTGTCTGGATGAGGAAAGGTTGGACAGACTGGGCTTGTTTCCACTGGAGTTTAGGAGAGTGAGGGGGTGATTTGATTGAAGTATATAAGACCCTGAACAGTCTCGACAAGGTGGGCGCAGAAAGGACGTTTCCTCTTGTGGGTCAGTCCAGAACTAGGGGGGGGGTCACTGTTTTAAAATTAGGGGTCGCCCTTTTAGGACAGATGAGGAGAAATGTTTTCTCTCAGAGGGCTGTGCGAGTTTGGAACTCTCTGCCTCAGGAGGCGGCGGAGGTGGGGTCATTGAATATTTATAAGGCCGAGGGAGATAGATTCTTGTCAGGCAAGAGAATCGAAGGTTACCGGGGTCAATGGGAATGTGGAACTCAACAGATCAGCCATGATCTTATTGAATGGCAGAGCAGGTTCGATGGGCCGAATGGCCTACTCCTGCTCCTGTTTTATATGTTTATAGACCACTAAACGAAAAGTTATATTATTAAAAAACATGTGAATCACAAACTAAATATTCAAAACAATTGGGATGTAGAATAACCCCTAACAGGGTAACAGGGCCACTACAATACTCCACAGGAATATTACCTTCCGGCCCCCTCTCTCGCCGCTCCCCCCTCTCTCGCCGCTCCCCCCTCTCACCGCTCCCCTCCCTCACCGCTCCCCCCTCTCGCCGCTCCCCTCTCTCGCCGCTCCCCTCTCTCGCCGCTCCCCTCTCTCGCCGCTCCCCCCTCTCGCCGCTCCCCTCTCTCACCGCTCCCCCCTCTCACCGCTCCCCCCTCTCTCTGCTCCCCACATTCACCGCTCCCCTCTCTCACCGCTCCCCTCCCTCACCGCTCCCCCCTCTCTTGCCACCCTCCCCTCTCTCACCGCTCCCCTCTCTCACTGCCCCCCTCTCTCACCACTGCCCTCTCTCTCACCGCTCCCCTCTCTCACCGCTCCCCTCTCTCTCGCCGCTCCTCTCTCTCACCGCTCCCCTCTCTCACCGCTCCTCTCTCTCACCGCTCCCCTCTCTCACCGCTCCCCCCTCTCACCGCTCCCCTCTCTCACCGTTCCCCTCACTCACCGCTCCCCCCTCTCACCGCTCCCCTCTCTCACCGCTCCCCTCTCTCACCGCTCCCCTCTCTCACCGCTCCCCCCTCTCACCGCTCCCCTCTCTCACCGTTCCCCTCACTCACCGCTCCCCCCTCTCACCGCTCCCCTCTCTCACCGCTCCCCTCTCTCACCGCTCCCCTCTCTCACCGCTCCCCCCTCTCACCGCTCACCTCTCTCACCGCTCCCCTCACTCACTGCTCCCCTCTCTCACCGCTCCCCTCTCTCACCGCTCCCCCCTCTCACCGCTCCCCTCTCTCACCGTTCCCCTCACTCACCGCTCCCCCCTCTCACCGCTCCCCTCTCTCACCGCTCCCCCCTCTCACCGCTCACCTCTCTCACCGCTCCCCTCACTCACCGCTCCCCTCTCTCACCGCTCCCCTCTCTCACCGCTCCCCTCACTCACCGCTCCCGTCTCTCACCGCTCCCCTCTCTCACCGCTCCCCTCTCTCACCGCTCCCCTCTCTCACCGCTCCCCTCACTCACCGCCGCTCCCCTCTCTCACCGCTCCCCCCTCTCACTGCTCCCCTCTCTCACCGCTCCCCCCTCTCACCGCTCCCCTCTCTCACCGCTCCCCTCTCTCACCACTCCCCCATCTCTTGCCTGCCTCCCCTCTGCTCGCTTCTGCCTCGCCCGTAGTGACGGTTTTCACCTCTGCCGTGCTGGGGTGAGTCTCCCTGCCACTCACATAACCAGGGAAGGAGAGAGGACTTTAAACTGAACAGGAGGTGCTGAGGGACACCAAGCTTGGGTAGAGGTAGCAATTCAAGCTGTAGAGTCAAGACAGGAGAGCAAAATAGTAACATGAGAACTGAGGGTCAGAGAATGGCAGGAAGGGACAGAGAGAGAACACCTAATAATACATCAACAGCCAAGACTCGATGTTACAAAAGTAACAAAAAGACAAAACTAAAGGCTCTCTATCTGAATGGACGCAGCATTCATAACAAAGTAAATGAATTGATGACCCACACTGAAGTAACTAAATATGATCTGAAAGCAACTACAGAGACCTGGTGACAAGGCAACATAGACCCGGTCCTTAATATTGAAGAGTTGAAGAGTACCTGACATTCAAGTAGAATAGGAATCTGGGTAAAGGTGGAGGGGTAGCTCTGTTAATCAAAGAGGGCATTGGTTCAAGAGCTTGATGACCTTGGTTCAGGAGATCTGCAGCCCCCCAACACTTGGCCATCCTGGTACCGCAGTCCCCTCTATACACCCCACAGCGGTTTCCACTGCAGCCCCTTCCCTGCTCCTATCCACCCCGCTCTCTCCTGTCCCCCCACCCACCTCCCCTCCCGTCATTCTGACAAGTGGATCGGAGTGATTTTCCCAGCTCTTCACACCTCCCTCTCCTCTCTTTCCACAGAAGCCGTTCCTCAAAGCACCTGAAAGCCACGACCGACCCTCGGTGATCAAACAGACCAGCAGCGAGCAGACACGGGTACGGCGCAGCCTGCGAGCATTTAGCGTTAGGAGGGGTGCGCGGGCTTGGCTCAGGTCCTCCTTCCTCACTCAGGCATCAGTGGGGACCCTCTGACAGTGCGGCGCTCCCTCAGCACTGACCCTCTGACAATGCAGTGCTCCCTCAGCACCGACCCTCTGACAATGCAGTGCTCCCTCAACACTGACCCTCCGACAATGCAGTGCTCCCTCAACACTGACCCTCCGACAATGCAGTGCTCCCTCAACACTGACCCTCCGACAATGCAGTGCTCCCTCAACACTGACCCTCCGACAATGCAGTGCTCCCTCAACACTGACCCTCTGACAATGCAGTGCTCCCTCAACACTGACCCTCCGACAATGCGGCGCTCCCTCAGCACTGACCCTCCGACAGTGCGGCGCTCCCTCAGCACTGACCCTCCGACAGTGCGCCGCTAACTCAGCACTGACCCTCCGACAGTGCGGCGCTCCCTCAGTACTGACCCTCCGACAGTGCGGCGCTCCCTCAGCACTGACCCTCCGACACTGCGGCGCTCCCTCAGCACTGACCCTCCAACAGTGCAGCGCTCCCTCAGCGCTGACCCTCCGACAGTGCGGCGCTCCCTCAGCACTGATCCTCCGACAGTGCGGCGCTCCCTCAGCGCTGACCCTCCGACAGTGCGGCGCTCCCTCAGCACTGACCCTCCGACAGTGCGGCGCTCCCTCAGTACTGACCCTGCGACAGTGCGGCGCTCCCTCAGTACTGACCCTCCGACAGTGCGGCACTCCCTCAGCACTGACCCTCCCACAGTGCGGCGCTCCCTCAGCACTGACCCTCCGACAGTGCGGCGCTCCCTCAGCACTGACCCTCCGACAGTGCGGCACTCCCTCAGCGCTGACCTTCCGACAGTGCGGCGCTCCCTCAGGAGTTGTTAGTGGGGTTGGGAGCGTCAAGCCTGGGTTATGCGGCTCGAGTCTGTCGTGTCGGGGCACCGAGCCAATGGAGGTTCATTCGCTGTTGCTCTGGAAGGAACGCAGCCCCGGGGGGAGAGCGGACTGAATGGGGTGGATGACACCCGCGGCTCTGCCTGGCGTCCCCACACCCCGAGTATCATTGCAACGGAAGCAGAACAGCGTCACCACGGCGGCGCAGTGGGAAGGAGCTTTGTCACTTCCCCCGGGACTGGGATATGTTGACGCCTGATCTAACCCGTTCCCCCCCGACCACCTTCTGTTTCCTCAGAGGCAGCCAGTCGAAGTCACACCCACTGTGGTCAAGCGGGACACGGCGGAGACTGATCCCGAATCCATCCCAACTCCGGTAATTCCAAATCCGGTTACTCTGGTGGTCAGTAGTGGGATTAGTTTGGGGATTGATACAGGGCTATGGGTAGAGAGCGGGGCAGTGGGATTAGTTTGGGGATTGATACAGGGCTATGGGGAGAGAGCGGGGCAGTGGGATTAGTTTGGGATTGATACAGGGCTATGGGGAGAGAGCGGGGCAGTGGGATTAGTTTGGGGATTGATACAGGGCTATGGGGAGAGAGCGGGACAGTGGGATTAGTTTGGGATTGATACAGGGCTATGGGGAGAGAGCGGGGCAGTGGGATTAGTTTGGGGATTGATACAGGGCTATGGGGAGAGAGCGGGGCAGTGGGATTAGTTTGGGATTGATACAGGGCTATGGGGAGAGAGTGGGGCAGTGGGATTAGTTTTGGGAGTGATACAGGGCTATGGGGAGAGAGCGGGGCAGTGGGATTAGTTTGGGGATTGATACAGGGCTATGGGGAGAGAGCGGGGCAGTGGGATTAGTTTGGGGATTGATACTGGGCTATGGGGAGAGAGCGGGGCAGTGGGATTAGTTTGGGGATTGATACTGGGCTATGGGGAGAGAGTGGGGCAGTGGGATTAGTTTGGGGATTGATACTGGGCTATGGGGAGAGAGCGGGGCAGTGGGATTAGTTTGGGACTGATACAGGGCTATGGGGAGAGAGCGGGGCAGTGGGATTAGTTTGGGGATTGATACAGGGCTATGGGGAGAGAGCGGGGCAGTGGGATTAGTTTGGGGATTGATACAGGGCTAGGGGGAGAGAGTGGGGCAGTGGGATTAGTTTGGGATTGATACAGGGCTATGGGGAGAGAGTGGGGCAGTGGGATTAGTTTGGGGATTGATACTGGGCTATGGGGAGAGAGCGGGGCAGTGGGATTAGTTGGGGATTGATACAGGGCTATGGGGAGAGAGCGGGGCAGTGGGATTAGTTGGGGATTGATACAGGGCTATGGGGAGAGAGCGGGGCAGTGGGATTGGTTTGGGATTGATACAGGGCTATGGGGAGAGAGCGGGGCAGTGGGATTAGTTGGGGATTGATACAGGGCTATGGGGAGAGAGCGGGGCAGTGGGATTAGTTTGGGGATTGATACAGGGCTATGGGGAGAGAGCGGGGCAGTGGGATTAGTTTGGGGATTGATACAGGGCTATGGGGAGAGAGTGGGGCAGTGGGATTAGTTGGGGATTGATACAGGGCTATGGGGAGAGAGCGGGTCAGTGGGATTGGTTTGGGATCGACCCGGTGTTTGTAATGTAAATTCTCTAACTGTTCTGCTTCCTGTTTCAGAGACCGATCAGTGAAACAGAAGCAGCCCCACATCGATCGGTCTCTCCCGTCATCAAACAGCGGGATGGCAGAGAGAGGCACTGCAGCAGAAAGGCTCTGCTGCTCTCTTCCCAGGTACTCATCCCCACTACCTGCTGGGCTGGGGGGGGGCTGGTGGATCGTTGGGAGGGGCGGGGGGGAGAGAGGCGTCGCTGAGCTGAGACAATGAGCTGAGGATCCCCTGCGTCCGCCTGGTCGGAGTATCGGAGATAAATCCGCGCCACGATTAGGGAGGGGAGGAGG
This sequence comes from Cetorhinus maximus, assembly GCF_964194155.1. Lineage (NCBI taxonomy): Eukaryota > Metazoa > Chordata > Chondrichthyes > Lamniformes > Cetorhinidae > Cetorhinus > Cetorhinus maximus. The sequence continues at coordinate 93,555 of NW_027597012.1, read as the reverse complement.
AGGCGCGCTCGTTGGCGAGAGCCGCTCCATGGGATCCTGCTGTGCCCTCCGTCCACAACCTGCCTCTGCCGGCGTAACGATTGGCCGCGAGGTTGTTTTGGGACACCCCGCCCCCACCTCCCCGGGGGTCTTGCGACGGCAGCGTTGAGTTGGCGAGCTCCTCGCTCTCCCCTCCCCCGCAGGCTAAGCCCTGTACCAGGCCGGCACCCGCACGACTGGTTGGTTCGGACGGAGGGGTCCGTGCCTTCTTTTCCCCCCCCAACCCCCCACTCCCCTTTTAACCGGGCTGAGATGGGCAGCGCTGATCTCTCTCCCCCCTACTCCCACCCCTCCCAGCAACCTGTCACCCTGCGCAATGCATACAGAGAGCGGGAAGTGGTCTTCCTGGAGGATCCCAGTGCTGGGATCTTCACCATTCACCTCAACAAATCCGACTTTGGGATCCAAATAAAAAACACCATTTCTAAAGCTGCAGACGGCAACCGAGTTGGGCTGGGTTGGAGGAGGAGTGGGCAATCCTGAGGAGGATTGCGCCCAGTCACAGGAGGACATGAATACACTTTGCAGAACGGGCAAATAATGGTCCAAGCGAAGTTCAACACAGGGAAACGTGAGGTTGTACGATCCGGGAGGGGGAGTTGGGAGGTCACTTACTGCTTGGACGGTGCGGGTCTAGGTGGGGATACAGGGACTGAGAGATCTCGGGGTACACACAGACCCATCACTGAACGTCACCCCACAGGGTCACAAGGCCAGAGTAAAGGCAAAACCAAACACTGGCCTTTATTTCCAGAGGGACAGAGTCCACAAGAAACGGACGTTATGCTGAAGCTGTACTGAGCCTGGGTTAGGCCGCGCTGTGGGCAGGTCCTGGCCGCCATGTTATAAAAAGGGTATCGAGGCACTGGAGCGGGGCGGATATTTACAGAGGATGATCCCAGAAAGGTGTGGGTGTCCGTATCGGGGAAGGGTTAAAAAACAGGAAACGCTGGACAAACTCGGCAGGTCTGGCGGCAGCTGTGGAGAGACAGAGGCAACGTTTCGACACCTTACGTCTTCCCCCTTAGATAAACACATGAGGGGAGAAAGGAATAGAAGGATGTGGGGATGCGGGGGAGATGAAGTAGGGGGTGGGAGGAGGCTGGTGTGGGGCAGAATCACCAGCACGGAGCAGAGGGGCCAAATGGCCTGTTCCTGGGCCCTAGTTGAAATTAGGGCTACTGTGCGCGTGTGCAGAGTGTAGTAAATAAGGTTCGTGAGTTACATGCGCAGATTGCCATGTGGAAATATGATGTGTCGATAACAGAGACCTGGCTCGAGGAAGGGCAGGACTGGGTGTTAAATATTCCCGGATACAAAGTGTTCAGGACGGAGAAGAAAGGTAGAAAAGGAGGGGAAGGGTAGCGGTATTAAGGAGAACACGGCAATGCTGGAGAAGGAGGATGTCCCAGAGGGGGGGTCAAGGGCACAATCTATCTAGCTGGAGCTAAGGAACAAACATGATGCGATTACATTGCCCGATGTTGTCTGCAGGCCTCCGACCAGCGGGAAGGATGTGGAGAAACAGGTTTGCCAGGAAATTACGGAGGGGTGCAAGAAGAGCAGTTCAAATGGGCAACTTCCAATTTTCCTAACGCGGTTTGGGACAGTGGTCGTGGGAAGGGCGGTGGGGGGCAGGAGGGGCAGGAGTTCCTAAAGCGCGTTCAAGGAGACTCTTCGCCAGCAGTGTGTTTCCGGTCCGACCAGAGAGGAGGCGCTGCCGGACCTGGTCCTTGGGAATGAGGTGGCCCGAGTCGATCGAGTGTCGGTAGGCGAACGTTACGGGTGCAGTGATCGTCGTGTCACTGCCCATCTCGAGAGCAGTCAGGCATGGGCGATTAATGCTGGCCTCGCCAGCTCTGCCCACTTCCCGTCAACCAACTCTTAAAGAAGTGTTGAGGTTGGCTACGGAAAAGGACAGGCAGCAACGCAGAAGAAGGATTATTAACTCTTTTCCTCTCGAAGTGCCGTCGCTGTTGTAATTCGGGCATCTTGTGCACTGCGAGATACGGGTGACGAGGATGTGAGAGCAATGGCGGTGGGGGGGAGAAAGCAGCAGGAGTCAGGTGGACAGGAGAGGAGTTGTTTTACGCAGTGAACCTGCTGTGATCTGGGAATGTGCTGCCTCAAAGGGCAGGGGGAAGCAGGTTTACTTATCAATTTTTCAAATGGAGATGGACTCCCATCCAGCAGGACCAGCGATCGTGGCGCACCGAGATCAGGTTGCTGATGTTCCCAGCCGCACACTTAACCGCTCAAGGTCTCACTCTGTAATGTCCCAAGTGTATGTGACCATAGACTCAAAGGTGGCAGTCAGAATGTAGGTGCCCTGCGCCACGGGGAGAGAGAGAGGCAGTTGGTAGACGCCTGAGAGGGCAGGCAAGGGCTCTCCGACAGCGCAGCGCTCCCTCAGCACTGACCCTCTGACAGTGCGGCGCTCCCTCAGCACTGACCCTCCGACAGTGCAGCGCTCCCTCAGCACTGACCCTCTGACAGTGCGGCGCTCCCTCAGCACCGACCCTCCGACAGTGCGGCGCTCCCTCAGCACTGACCCTCTGACAGTGCGGCGCTCCCTCAGCACCGACCCTCCGACAGTGCGGCGCTCCCTCAGCATTGACCCTCCGACAGTGTGGCGCTCCCTCAGCACTGACCCTCCGACAGAGCGGCGCTTCCTCAGCGCCGACCCTCCGACAGTGCGGCGCTCCCTCAGCGCTGACCCTCCCACAGCGCGGCGCTCCCTCAGCACTGACCCTCCGACAGTGCGGCGCTCCCTCAGCACCGACCCTCCGACAGCGCGGCGCTCCCTCAGCACTGACCCTCGGACAGCGCGGCGCTCCCTCACCACTGACCCTCCGACAGTGCGGCGCTCCCTCAGCGCCGACCCTCCGACAGTGCGGCGCTCCCTCAGCGCTGACCCTCCCACAGCGCGGCGCTCCCTCAGCACCAACACTGGGCGAGGGTCGGCCTGGATTACGGGATGAGGGATTTGAGCTACGACCCTGACGATGTTGGTCGTGCGGACAGATGAAAGAGCTGGATTGACGTTCGGGGGAGCAGGTTGAAGTGCGGCCTCCCGGGCTTCGATACCCAATCAGCAGTCCAGCCCGGCGTTGGCGCAGTGTCCAGCGGCCGGATGCAAACAGCCTGGGGGCCCGACCTGCCGAGCGAGAGAGAGAGAGAGGATGTGCCCAACACGTTGTCTGTTTTAATTCCAGGAAGCAGAGGCGAAGGACCTGTCCACTCGGATTGTCCCTCCCGTGATCCAAGAAGGGGCCACGGAGCCAGCCAGCACCCATCGGCCACCCGCCTCGCCCAAGGTAAGAGCTTCGGAACGAGGAGGCCTGGGTGCTCCTCAAAAGAAAGCCCTTTCGCCCCCCCTCACCACCCCCTCAGGATCTCTTGAAGCACCTCACGGCCGACAAAAGAGACCTTCTGAACTGCCGCCGCTTCACCGTCGTCACGTCAGGAAACACGGCAGCCAGAACGCGCATGGCAAGATCCCACCAGCGGCGTGGAGGTCACGGCTCTCACCGTCTTGTTTTATTTGTTGCTGGAGAGGCGATTGTTGTTCGCGGGGTTTCAGGATAAACACCGCCCCCTGCTGGCCTCAGCCACTTTTCTCCCAGTCGTGGCCGCGGGATCTTTTAAATCCCCCCGGGAGAGCTTAACGTCTCATTCTAATATAGCGCCTCCGACAGCGCGGCGCTCCCTCAGCGCTGACCCTCTGACAGTGCGGTGCTCCCTCAGCACTGACCCTCCGACAGTGCGGCGCTCCCTCAGCACTGACCCTCCGACAGCGCGGCACCCCCTCAGCGCTGACCCTCCGACAGTGCGGCGCTCCCTCAGCGCTGACCCTCCCACAGTGCGGCGCTCCCTCAGCGCTGACCCTCCCACAGTGCGGCGCCCCCTCAGCACTGACCCTCCGACAGTGCAGCGCTCCCTCAGCACTGACCCTCCGACAGTGCGGCGCTCCCTCAGCACTGACCCTCCGACAGTGCGGCCCTCCCTCAGCACTGACCCTCCGACAGTGCGGCACTCCCTCAGCACCGACCCTCCCACAGTGCGGCGCTCCCTCAGCACTGACCCTCCGACAGCGCGGCACCCCCTCAGCGCTGACCCTCCAACAGCGCGGCGCCCCCTCAGCACTGACCCTCCGACAGTGCGGCGCTCCCTCAGCGCTGACCCTCCGACAGCGCGGCGCCCCCTCAGCGCTGACCCTCCGACAGTGCTGCGCTCCCTCAGCACTGACCCTCCGACAGTGCGGCGCTCCCTCAGCGCTGACCCTCCGACAGTGCGGCGCTCCCTCAGCACTGACCCTCCCACAGTGCGGCGCTCCCTCAGCGCTGACCCTCCGACCGCGCTGGCACCAGGGAGCAGTGTTGGTCCTGGATTACGGGGCTCGAATCTCTGGTCTGGAAACCGTATCCTCCTGACTGGGAGGCGGGAGAGGTAGGTGGCACCCAGCTGGCTCTTTCTGTCATCGTCTCCACTGGGTCCCTTCCTTACTCAGCGACTGCACCGCGGAGGGAATATTAACCGCTCCTTTTCATTTTCTCCCCCCCAGAGAGCTGCGGAGCCGGAGGTCCGGGCTTCCGGAGTTCCGTCTAATTCCCGGATCATCGGAGGGGCAACTCCGGAGCAAAACCCGGGGTACGGGCGTTCCACTCCTGCTGCGGTAAGAGAGGCTGGTTGCCTTGCCCCCATACTTCGCTTGTGTCCCTCGGGAGGGTCCAGAGGACTTGCATTTATGTAGCACCTGTAACAGAGCAAATCATCCCCAGGGCGCTTCACGGGAGCGCAAATCGGACAGGATCTTACCCCGAGCCACACGCGGGGCTGTTAGGGACAGGTGACCAAAAGCTCGGTCAGAGAGATCGGTTTTTAAGGAGCATCTTAAAGGAAGAGACAGAGAGATAGAGAGAGACAGGGAGAGACAGAGACAGGGACAGAGACAGGGACAGAGACAGAGAGAGAGAGACAGAGAGAGAGACAGAGAGAGAGAGACAGGGACAGAGAGAGAGAGAAATGGGGAGAGGTCTAGGGAGGGAATGCCAGAGCTCAGGGCCAATGGCGAGAAACTACTCCCTCTGCTCGTTGGGGAGGGTGTTGTGGGGGGCGCAGGGGGATGGGGTGCAGAGTGGAGTCCAGAACAAGGGGGCAGAACCTTAAAATTAGGGCCAAGCTGTTCAGGGGTGATGTGAGAACATAAGATACAGGAGGAGGCCATTCGGCCCCTCGAGCCTGCACCCCTATTCAATAAGATCGTGGCTGATCTGAGTGTGGCCTCAACTCCACTTTCCTGCCCGTCCCCCTCATCACCCTCGACCCCCCCCTCGTCAATCAGAAATCTGTCTCACTCGGCCTTGAATATATTCAGTGACCCGGCCCCCGCTGCTCTCTGGGGGGGGAGAGAGAATTCCACAGACTGACCACCCTCTGAGAGAAGAAATTCCTCCTCATCTCCGTCTTCAATGGGAGACCCCTCATTCTGAAACTGTGCCCCCCTCCCCTCGTTCTAGATTCCCCTCCACGAGGGGCGGGAAACATCCCCTCAGCATCCACCCTGTCAAACCCCCTCCCCTCAGAATCTGATATGTTTCAATAAGATCACCTCTCATTCTTCTAAACTCCAATGGGTAGAGGCCCAACCTGCTCAACCTTTCCTCATCAGACAAACCCCCTTCGTCCCAGGAATCGGCCGAGTGAACCTTCTCTGAACGGCTTCCGATGCGAGTCTGTCCCTCCTGAAGTGAGGGGACCAGAACTGTCCACAGTGCCCCAGGAGCGTCCTCACCAACGCCCTGTCCAGTTGTAGCAAGACTTCCCCACTTTTATACTCCATCCCCCACCCCTCGCAATAAAGGACAACTTTCCATTTGCCGTCCCTAATCACTTGCTGCATCTGCATACCAACTGTTTTGTGATTCATGTCCCAGGACACCCAGATCCCTCTGCACCGCAGCCTTCTGCAGTCTCTCTCTGCATTTCAATAATATCCTGCTTCTTTCCTGCCAAATTAGACAAGTTCACATTTTCCCGCATTGTACTACGCCTGCCAACCTTTGCCCACTATCAGTATCCCTCTGTATCCTCCTCACAGCTTAGTTTCCGACCTATCTCTGTACAATTAGGCTACATTGCAGTTGGTCCCTTCATCTAAATTGTTGATATAATCAACAGGTCTTGTGTTCCCTCAAGTACCGAGGATTGGCGGGTGGGGAGGGGGGATCAGATCGCCGAGTTTAAGATGATTAAAGGAATTCGACAGGGTCGATATTTCCTCTGGGTGCGTAGCGGGGGGTGTTGGGAGTCCAGAACAAAGGGGGTAAAAATTCGAGCCGGACCGTTCAGGGGGGATGTCAGGAAGCGCTTCTTCACACAAAGGGGAGTGGGAATCCGGAACTCTCTCTTCCCTCATCACCATCACCACCCCCCACCGCCCGCCCAACCCCAAAAAGCTGTCGAGGCTTGAGTTGAGTTGGGAATTTCAAAACTGAGATTGATGGATTTGTGTTGGGTTAAGGGAGGATTAAGGGTTATGGAACTGAGGTGGGTAGGTGGAGTTAAGATACAGGTCAGCCACAGTCTGATTGAATGGAGGCACAGGCTCAAGGGGGCCGAATGGGCCTCCTCCTGTTCCTGTGTGACAGGCTCAAGGGGGCCGAATGGGCCTCCTCCTGTTCCTGTGTAACAGGCTCAAGGGGTCCGAATGGCGTCCTTCTGTTCCTGTGTAATAGGCTCAAGGGGTCCGAATGGCCTCCTTCTGTTCCTGTGTAATAGGCTCGAGGGGGCTGAATGGCCTCCTTCTGTTCCTGTGTAATAGGCTCGAGGGGACTGAATGGGCCTCCTCCTGTTCCTGTGTAACAGGCTCGAGAGGGGGCTGAATGGCCTCCTCCTGTTCCTGTGTAACAGACTCAAGGGGGCTGAATGGGCCTCCTCCTGTTCCTGTGTAACAGACTCAAGGGGGCTGAATGGCCTCCTCCTGTTCCTGTGTAACAGGCTTGAATAGGGGGCTGAATGGGCCTCCTCCTGTTCCTGTGTAACAGGCTTGAATAGGGGGCTGAATGGGCCTCCTCCTGTTCCTGTGTAACAGGCTTGAATAGGGGGCTGAATGGGCCTCCTCCTGTTCCTGTGTAACAGGCTCGAGAGGGGCTGAATGGGCCTCCTCCTGTTCCTGTGTAACAGGCTTGAATAGGGGGCTGAATGGGCCTCCTCCTGTTCCTGTGTAACAGGCCCGAGAGGGGGGCTGAATGGCCTCCTCCTGTTCCTGTGTAACAGGCCTGAGAGGGGGGCTGAATGGGGCCTCCTCCTGTTCCTGTCTAACAGGCTCGAGAGGGGGGCTGAATGGGGCCTCCTCCTGTTCCTGTGTAACAGGCTCGAGAGGGGGGCTGAATGGGCCTCCTCCTGTTCCTGTGACCCGCCTTGACGGTTTAGAACTCTGCAGCGATTGCGACTAGCTGTTTCAACGGACCCAGGATAGTGGAGTTGGAGGGCACAGCCTGCAGTATCCCGCCTTAAGTAAGGAGGCAGTGTCTCCTCCGAGTGAATAAACAAGCTGTGGGACAGGTAATGGAGGTGGTGCCACAGTGGGGCGGGTGTGCAGTCCCCGGGGGGAGATTTGAGGTTCCTTTCAGAAGATGGCATTGTGGGTATCCAGTACAGGAGTAACTTGTGTGGCAGGACCTGTGGTGAGTGCGACATTTTTCCTACCAGCCCCTGGTGCCCAAAGTCCCTGACCACAGGGAGTTCCCCTCCACCTCATGTCTTAAGTCTCTTGTAGTTGAACTGATGGAGTGAAGCGAGGTTAGACGTGGATGTTGGGGGTGGGGCATAACTAGGCCAAGGCGCACCACCATAATGCAGCCCCCCCCTCCCCCTCTCCGCACCTCCCAACCCTTTTAGAGTCCTAAATCCTCCCCCTCGAATCATTTCTCGATGTAATTCCTGATGCCCACGTTTACAACTGGGAACTGCCTATGTAAACATGTCACGTGGTAATTCCACCCTCCCACCACTGGTGGCGCTGCTGCTGCTGCCGCAGAGGCGGCGGGGGCTGGGAGGAGATGCACGCGGCTTGTCATTGTCTTTAATTTCTTTCAACTCTTCCGAACCAAGGGTGAAGCAGGTCAGTCAGTCCCGCCGCAAAGCCTGGAAGAGGTTAACAGTGATCCCGATGACGACAGCAGTTTGCCAGTGGTGAGTCTCCGCTGGTGGCGATGGCGTCAGGGGGTTCGTTTCATGCAGCACCCGTGCCAGGCTCGGCGTGCCAGGCTCGGTGTGCCAGCGTCAAAGGGTTTTTTAGGGGGTGGGGCTGCTGGGTCGATCTTGGCCTGGGCCGCTCGGGTGGGCTAGGGCGGGGTGGAGGGGGTGGGTGGAAGAAAGGAGACCAAGAGACCTCGCAGCTCGGAGCGAGGCCGGGCAAGGTGTCAGGTTAGCCGCCCAACACTCCCCCTTCTGTTGGGTCATCTTGGCCACTCATGTACTCTCTCTCTCTCTCTCTCCATCTCTCTCTCTCTCGCTCACCATCTCTCTCCATCTCTCTCTCTCTCTCTCTATCGCTCACCATCTCTCTCCATCTCTCTCTCTCTCTCTCTCTCTCTCTCTCCATCTCTCTCTCTGTCGCTCACCATCTCTCTCCATCTCTCTCTCTCTCTATCGCTCACCATCTCTCTCCATCTCTCTCTCGCTCACCATCTCTCTTCGTCACTTTCTTACTCTCCGTCTCTTGCTGTCTGTCTCTCGCTCCCCGTCTCTCCCGCTCCCCGTCTCTCCCGCTCCCCGTCACTCCCGCTCCCCGTCACTCCCACTCCCCGTCACTCCCGCTCCCCGTCACTCCCGCTCCCCGTCTCTCCCGCTCCCCGTCACTCCCGCTCCCCGTCTCTCCCGCTCCCCGTCACTCCCGCTCCCCGTCCCTCCCGCTCCCCGTCACTCCCGCTCCCCGTCTCTCCCGCTCCCCGTCACTCCCGCTCCCCGTCACTCCCGCTCCCCGTCACTCCCGCTCCCCGTCTCTCCCGCTCCCCGTCTCTCCCGCTCCCCGTCACTCCCGCTCCCCGTCACTCCCGCTCCCCGTCTCTCCCGCTCCCCGTCCCTCCCGCTCCCCGTCACTCCCGCTCCCCGTCTCTCCCGCTCCCCGTCACTCCCGCTCCCCGTCTCTCCCGCTCCCCGTCCCTCCCGCTCTCTTTTTCGCTCTTTCCCTCTTGTTCTCTGTCAGTATCTCCTCTCTATCTGCATCATTCTCTCGCTGAATCAATTTTTCTACTCGTTGTCTCTTGCTTCCTGTCTACCTGTCTGTATCTCTCTATCAGTCTATCCATCTTCCTCGTTCCCTCTGTCTGTCCCATTTTCTGTCTCCAATTCTTACCTTCCACCCCCCCAATGTGGCTCTTTCTCCCTGTTGACTCTCTATCTGTCTGGCCCTCTCTCTCTCTCTCTTTCTGTCTGGCTCTTTCTCTCTCTCTTTGCCTGGCACTGCCTCTCTCCATTTCTCCCTCTCTCTCTCTGTCTATCTCTCTCTCTGTCTGTGTCTGGCTCTGTCTGTGTCTGGCTCTTTCACTCTCTTTCTCTCTCTCTCTCTCTTTGTCTCTCTCTTCCCCCCCGACGCCCGTATCTCTTCACCACCCTTGCCACCTGCCTCAAGCCCCTCTCTCTCCCTCACCTGCCTCAAGCCCCTCTCTCTCCCTCACCTGCCTCAAGCCCCTCTCTCTCCCTCACCTGCCTCAAGCCCCTCTCTCTCCCTCTCATCCACCATATTGCCTCCCCCTGTATCCCCCCACCCCCGGACAGAATCTGAACGTCCATGTGGCTAGGCCGTTTTTGAAGGCACTTGGCGCGGGTAGTGGTGGCGGGGGGAGGGATGGGGCAATGGCAGGTGCTTTGGGAGCCTGGTCAAGGAGCAGCCTGGAGCTGTAGGCCCAGGGCAGGCTGCCTGGCTGTCTGTCTGCTCCCCCAGCGGTAGGAGGGCAGTGGAGGGTGAGGGAAGAACGATGCCTTCAAAGTGAACCTCACATGGACTGGGAAGCGAGCTGGCTTCCCAGCGGCTTTGTATCGATGGGACAATCCCTGTCACCCCAGCCTGGGAGGAAGCGGGGCGGGAGCACAGGAGAACAGCAGGGCAGCCCCTCCGGGTAGCGTGACAATCCGTTTAAGAACACGTCTCCTGCTCGATACGTAAACAGAGACACTTTATCAGCACCGCGCCCAGTGAGTGATGCTATCTTCAAAGTACGAAGCACATTTCCTTGTCAACACTTCTGTTTCAGATTGATAGATAGTCCCCCGTGTGTCTCCAACTTTGTCCCAAGTCACAGGCAGGAGTGAAGGGTGGGGGGAGAGAGGGTTTACTGAGTGACAGTGTGAGAGAGCTGGATTAACATCAGTAGAGATACAGTCAGTAACACAGGGTGCTGGGGGGAGAGAGGGTTTACTGAGTGACAGTGTGTGGGAGCTGGATTAACATCAGTAGAGATGCAGTCAGTAACACAGGGCGCTGGGGGGAGAGGGGTTACTGAGTGACAGTGTGAGAGAGCTGGATTAACATCAGTAGAGATACAGTCAGTAACACAGGGCGCTGGGGGGAGAGGGGTTACTGAGTGACAGTGTGAGGGAGCTGGATTAACATCAGTAGAGATACAGTCAGTAACACAGGGCGCTGGGGGAGAGGGGTTACTGAGTGACAGTGTGAGGGAGCTGGATTAACATCAGTAGAGATACAGTCAGTAACACAGGGCGCTGGGGGGGAGAGGGGTTACTGAGTTACAGTGTGAGGGAGCTGGATTAACATCAGTAGAGATACAGTCAGTAACACAGGGCGCTGGGGGGGAGAGGGGTTACTGAGTGACAGTGTGAGGGAGCTGGATTAACATCAGTAGAGATACAGTCAGTAACACAGGGCGCTGGGGGACTTTGACCATCCTGTTAATCATCTTGTCTACAGTTATTGATTGCCAGTCGTGGCCCTGTCAGGCCTTGCTGGCGTGGGTCAGGGTACAGGTGGATGTACAGTCGGCAGTTGAGGGGGTGCGGGGTTCTGCTGCTGTGGCTCGAGAGCTGTTAATTTGATGCAGGTTGTGTCGCTGCTCTCTGGGACCCTCTGAATGGTGGAACGGGCCTGCCGGTCTGACCCAGTGACGGGCTCTGGAGGCAACGCTGGGTCCACGCAACTCGGCAAAGGGAGGGGTGATCAGGTTTCAAGGCTGTAGGCAATATGGCGGGTGGGGTGGCGAAGGCACCCAGGGTGCGGTGCTCTGCAATGGCTGAACTGCGTCTCCGCTCAGCTTGCAACGCGGGCATTCAGGAGGACTAGTCACTGCCGGCAAGCGAGTGATCGTGCTGGGATCGGTGATCGAGATACGGAGAGTGTGGAGAGAGAGAGATACTCGCGTTTCCCGTCTCTCTCAGCCTCGTGAACTCTTGTCGTTCCCTCAAAAGTAGCTGTAACTACCCCACCCGCCTGTTTGAAATCCCACCCTTTGTAAAATGATGGAACTGGTGAGCAGTCTCTTGCTGTCAGCCTCCCACAGGGCAGGCATCTCCTGTCACTCCTGGTGCACACACAGTCGCACACGAGCGGTCTCACGCTCAAGCACGCAGTGGCACACGCAGCTCCCTTGCGCGCGCACTTCTCTCTCCCCCGCGCGCACAACCGCGCTCCACATTCTTTCGCGCAACACAAGTCGCCCGTGCACGGTTTCCCCCCGCGCGCAGAGTCGAGCCTGCGCAGTCCCGAAGACGTGTGCGCACGCGCCCCGGCGCATGCCCTGTCTTATCGCGCACGCGCGCATTCAGTCACGCGTGCAGCGCCCCTCCCTCGCGCGCGTGCTCTGTTTCTCACGAGGTCAGACGTGCGCCCGTGTGCGAGCAGCCCGGCACGAGCTGTCTTTCCCCGCGCCCCCGGTCATGCGCGCAAGTCTCTCCCGCTTGTGCACCCGCACGCAGCCACACACGCGAGCTGTCTGCGTCCATCTCTCTCTCTCTCGCGCGCGCGCAGACAGATACAGACAAGCACTCAGCCCTTGGAGAACTTTGCAGACAGGCACACACCTCTCAGTGGACTGGCTTCTCCCGCCCAGGCCGCGTCGGCCTCTCTTGCTTCAGCACGAGACTTTAAGAATCATATTTTTTAAAAAATAATAATCATCTCTCAGCGCTGGCTGAATGTGTACCCGTTCAGTAAAGGCCAGGTCTAGCCCAGGTGACCACAGAACGATCCTGGGGCTCAAAGGGTTAAGTCCGAGGGCAGGTCGCCCAAACCGGGCGTGTATTGCCGCGAGTATCGAAGATTAAGCGGGAATCTGATCGAGGGGTTTCGGATGATTAAAGGATTCGATGGGGCGAAGTTGGGGTGGGGGGAAGTCCAGGACCAGGGGGGCAGGAAGCACTTTGTCACACAAAGGGGGAGTGGGAATCTGGAACTCTCTCCAGCCCACCTTCCCCCCACCCCCGGCCCTCCGAAACGCTGTCACGGTTGGGTGGGGGGTGTCCATTGTAAACTCAAACCCGAGATTGATCAGATTTTTGTCGGGTGAGGAGATGAAAGGTGACAGAACCGAGGCGGGGAGATGGAGCTGATACAGATCGGCCGTGGTCTGATGGCGGGGACAGGCTTGAGGGGCTGAATGGCCACTTGCTGTTCCTGTGACAGGGTCTTAGGAAACTGTCTGGCACTCGGCGAGTCATCGCGGGTTTCTCCAGCCTGACTGACTGGGTTTGTATTCTACCCCTGTGCCCTCTATCTCTCTAACTCTCTCACACACATTCCCTCACTCTCACACATCCTGTCTCTCACACACATTCCTTCTCTCTCTCTCTCACACATTGTCTCTCTCACTCATTCTCCCTCTCTCACATTCTCCCTCTCTCACATTCTCTCCCTCCCTCTCCCACTCTTCCTCTCTCACATTCACTGACACACACTCTCTCTCACACACTCACTCTCTCGCGCTCGCTCTCGCATTCACGCTTGCTCACACATTTTCACTCACTCACACATTGTCGCCATCACACATTCTCTCTCACACACATTCTCTCTCTCACACATTCTCACTCTCACACACATTCTCTCACATTCTCGCCATCACACATTCTCACTCTCTCACATGCATTCTCACTCTCACACATTCTCTCTCACACACATTCTCTCACACATTCTCACAAACACATTCTCGCCATCACGCATTCTCACTCACACACATTCTCACTCACACACATTCTCACTCACACATTCTCGCTATCACATATTCTCACTCTCACACACATTCTCTCTCTCACACATTCTCACTCACACACATTCTCACTCACACATTCTCACTCACACATTCTCACACACACACATTCTCACTCTCACACATTCTCACTCACACATTCTCTCTCACACGCATTCTCACTCACGCATTCTCACTCTCACACATTCTCTCTCACGCATACTCACTCTCTCACACATTTTCTCACACACATTCTCATTCTCTCATACATTCTCTCACACACACATTCTCACTCTCACACACATTCTCTCTCACACACACATTCTCACTCACACACATTCTCACTCTCACACGCATTCTCTCTCTCTCATTCTCTCTCATTCTCGCTGTCACACACATTCTCGCTGTCACACACATTCTCGCTGTCACACACATTCTCACTCTCTCACATTCTCACTCTCACACACAATCTCTCTCTGTCTCACATTCTCCCTCTGTCTCTCGTTTTCATACACACATTCACTCTCTTTCACATTCTCTCCCTCTCATGTTCTCTCTCTCTCGCGATCTCCCTCTCCCTCTCGCGTTCCCTCCCTCACGTTCCCTCCCTCGCGTTCCCCCCTCGCCTTGCCCCTCTTGCCTTCCCCCTTTCGCTCCCTCTCACGCTCGCCCTTTCTCACCCTCTCAGGTTCTCTCTTTCATCCTCTCTCTCTCTCTCTCTCTCTCACGTTCTCTCTCTCACACTCACTGTTCTTGTCTCTCTCTCTCTCTCTCCGGCAGATCACACAGATCTTCAGCCTGGGATCCCCCTACATGATGATGACCCTGGAGCCGCTGCTGCGGAACTTCATGCAGGAGCTGATGGTGATGCCCCTCCCCGCCTCGTGGGTGGTCTGCTCGTCGCTGGGCCCGGACGTGCAGCTCATCCAGCTCTCCCGCAAGTCCCCGGTGTCCGACGCCGTCGTCCAGATCCGGCCCGGCTTCTTCTTCCACGTGCTGGTGCGCGGGCTGCCCGTGCCCCTGGGCCACCGGCTGTACCGCAGCCACCCGGCCCAGCTGACCACGGTGGACGACGTGGTGGACCTGATCAGCGACCTGGAGACCTACCGGGTGTGCGCCGGCTACCCGCAGCTCCGCAACGCCAAGCCCCCACCCGCCGCCGTGGCAGCCCTGCTCCCTCGCGAGCGCTCCTCCTACTGCGAGGTGCTGGTGGACAAGGACCGGTGCTTTCAGTGCGCCATCACCCTGTGAGCCTCCGACCTCTGACCTCTCCCCCCCACCCCCCGACCTCCCTCTGCCAACTCGCTCCCCACCCCCCCTGCCCCACCCTCGCGGAAGGAAGGTGTGGGAACGGAGCCAGGGAGAGGTGGGGTGGTGGGGAGGGGGGGCGTGGGGAGGGGCTGAGGGGCTTCTCGTAGATGACACTAAATCACGGCACTCGCACACGGGGGAGAGAGGGAGCGAGATAGAGACAGAGAGAGAGAGAGAGAAGACGATTGAAACACTGGATTATGCCGCCTCGTATATCCGCGCCGTTCGGCGGGAACTCCGACCCCCCTCCCCCACCCCCCCCCCCCCCCATTTCACCCACACCCCCCCTCCCCCAAGAGCAACACTGGATCACTGGACCCCGGACCCCTGCAGCGGACAAGAGACAGGAGCCCAGCCTCGTTACACGGTCCTCAACGGAGGGGGTGGGATTCTGGGAGGGGGGATTTTGGGGGAGGGGGGGACAGGATTCGGGGGGGTGGGTGGTTTGGAAATGAGATGAAAGTTGATCCAGAGGGTAGCTATTGCCCCCCTCACCCCCACCCTCAACACAGTCCTCCCCACCCCCTCGATCCTGTCCTCCCCTTCCCCCTCCAACCCGCCCCCCTTCCCCCTCCAACCCACCCCCCCCTTCCCCCTCCAACCTGCCCCCCTTCCCCCTCCAACCCGCCCCCCTTCCCCCTCCGACCCACCCCCCCTTCCCCCTCCAACCTGCCCCCCTTCCCCCTCCAACCCACCCCCCTTCCCCCTCCGACCCACCCTCCCTTCCCCCTCCGACCTGACCCCTTCCCCTCCACGCTCCCTCACAGTGTATTTACGGTTGGGGGTGGGGTTGTCGGTGGGGAGGGGGTGGGGTTGATCTGTTTTTTTTCCCATTTTCCCCGCTGCCCCCATGCCGCGTTGCGTTTGTGAAGGTCAACGTGACGCTAATTCGTCACCTTCCCGGACACCTTTTTTTTATTTTTACCCCACCCCCCACTCACCCCCTCCCCCCCCTTCCCCTCCTCCCCCTCCTCCCCCTCCTCCCCCCTCCCCCTCCCCCACGTGAGGCTCCTGCCGATTCTGTGGGAAGAGGGATATTTCTTTCTCAAAAATTTTTCCCACAAAGCAAAGGGAAAGGGGAGGTTGGCTGGGTCACCTCAGGACGTTCCTCCTCTTTGTCAGGGGGAGTCGCGGAGGGACACCTTCGGGCTACGTTCGCCCCCTCCCCGAATCCCACCCACCCACCCCCCACCCCCACCGAGAGCCGGGATGTTTTTCCACTCACTTCGGTGCAGAGAGAGAGAGAGGGACCTCGGGGAGAGACCTCGCTGCCCCACCCCCCACTGTCCGAGCTGCAAGCTGAGCGGCGAGACTTCACCCGCTGCCCCCCCCCCCCCCCCCCCGTCCGAACCGCGTGACTCACCCATCGGCTGCTCCCCCACCCCCTCCCCCTCCCTCCCCCCGCCGTCGAATCTTACACCAGTTCCGAAAAATCGGCTACCAGGAGCCGTAAACCCATCACAAACGTCACCGACTGTGTGATCTCCGCACCCCTCCCCCCCGTCTCCGGCCAGGCCCACCAGACCCTGCAGCACAACCACGATTCCGGCCCCCGCCGCCGAGATGCCGGGAAGGCCGCAAACCCGGCCTGTGGCTGACGGATTCCGTCCGAGCGGAGCCGCCCTGTGTCTTTGTGTAGAGGGGGGGGCGGGGGTGGGGTTGGGGAGGTGGGGAAAACTTTTCCCCAGCGCCGTTCATCACTCCGCATTATCTCGGAGCCCCTCGCCGCCGGTGAGGTCGTTTTCCCACTGCTGTCGTGCAGAGGCTGTTCGCGCACAGCAAGATCCCACAAACATCAGAGCGGTGATGCCACGATAATTTTATTTTTTTCAACTGATTATGGTTGCGGGGTGGTGGGGAGTAAATATTGGGCCTCAGAACACTGGAAAGCCACTGCCAAGCTCCCGGCACACCCCCCCCCCTCCCCCCCAAACCAACTCCCCTGATAGTCTGGCACTCCCTCAGCGCTGACCCTCCGACAGTGCGGCGCTCCCTCAGCGCTGACCCTCCGACAGTGCGGCGCTCCCTCAGCACTGACCCTCCGACAGTGCGGCGCTCCCTCAGCACTGACCCTCCGACAGTGCGGCGCTCCCTCAGCACTGACCCTCCGACAGTGCGGCGCTCCCTCAGCACTGACCCTCCGACAGTGCGACGCTCCCTCAGCACTGACCCTCCGACAGTGCGGCGCTCCCTCAGCATTGACCCTCCGACAGTGCGGCGTTCCCTCAGCACTGACCCTCCGACAGTGCGGCGTTCCCTCAGCACTGACCCTCCGACAGTGCGGCGTTCCCTCAGCACTGACCCTCCGACAGTGTGGCGCTCCCACAGCACTGACCCTCCGACGGCGCGGCGCTCCCTCAGCACTGACCCTCCGACAGTGCGGCATTCCCTCATTACTGATCCTCCGACAGCACGCGCTTCCTCGGCACTGACCCTCCGACAGTGCGGCGCTCCCACAGCACTGACCCTCCGACAGCGCGGCGTTCCCTCAGCACTGACCCTCCGACAGTGCGGCGCTCCCTCAGCACTGACCCTCCGACAGTGCGGCGCTCCCACAGCACTGACCCTCCGACAGCGCGGCGTTCCCTCAGCGCTGACCCTCCCACAGTGCGGCGCTCCCTCAGCACCGATCCTCCGACAGCGTGGCGCTCCCTCAGCACCGACCCTCCGACAGCGCGGCGCTCCCTCAGCACTGACCCTCCCACAGCGCAGCGCTCCTTCAGCGCTGACCCTCCGACAGTGCGGCGCTCCCTCAGCACTGACCCTCCCACAGCGCAGCGCTCCTTCAGCGCTGACCCTCCCACAGTGCGGCGCTCCCTCAGCACTGACCCTCTGACAGCGCGGCGCTCCCTCAGTACTGACCCTCCGACAGTGCGGCGCTCCCTCAGCACTGACCCTCCGACAGTGCGGCGCGCCCTCAGCACTGTCTCTCCGACAGTGCGGCGCGCCCTCAGCACTGTCTCTCCGACAGCGTGACGCTCCCTCAGCGCTGACCCTCCCCCAGTGCCGCCACCATGCGAATGTCAGCCTAGCCGGACTCGGGACTCTGGACCAGGGGTTCGAACCTCCAAGTTTCTGACTCCGAGGGTACGAGCGAGAGGAACAGCCCCATCGCAGCAGTGAACACAGGGTGGCACCTGCAACACTTATTTTCACCCAAATCCCTATCTAGGAATTCCAGAGCTTAGGACCTCAGGCAGCTGGAGGCACAGCCGGCAATGATGGAGCGATGGGGCTGGGGGGGGTGGTGGTGGTGGTGATGTGTAAGAGGCCGGAATTGGCGGAGCTACCATCCGATTAAAGCCCATTCGGGTACCGTTCTCTCCTGGAGTGCAATCGACACGGGACCAAATCTTAGCATGGTCAACTCCCGATCCCCTCCCTTCATTCCTGCCCCGCCTTACTCCCTCTGCCCATTGCTGCCCTCTCCCTATTCCCCCAGTTCCCGCCTCCCCCCCCACCACCTCCTTCTTGCCCAGACGTTTCTTCTGCTGAAGTCGGCTTGCATCTTTGGGGTTGGGACCGGGCCGCGAGTGGAGGGTCGGTGGTGGGTTGGGGGGGCGGCGGGGAGGGGGAGACACACAACTCTCTCGACTGCAAACTTTCCCAGCCTAACCACAGCGACTCTGCGGTGGCTGAGGTGGGGGGTGATGAGGTGAGGCGAGTTAGTAGAGAGATGGGAGGAATGATTGTTGTTTGTGGGGGGGTTGTGGGGTGGGTGGTGGTGGGGGTAGGGGCAGTTGTTTGAGGAGAATATGGAGCTTTTTATAGAGAGATATGATATATATAAACACTTAAAACAGAATGTACACTCGGACATAGCTGTACAATGTAAATAGATTGTGTTTTGTTTCCCCCCCCCACTCTACCCCACCCTGTGCCCCCTCCCCCCCCCTTTATTACATCCTCCGACCCCCTGCCCCGGGGGTGTCATCTTGGACTCCCAAGGAGACTAACCCGAACCACATGGTAGGGGTCGGAGTGCATAGTTTTCACAATCACGTTCTTACATCTGTTGTGCTCTTATTTTGTCAATGTTTTATTTTAATAAAAACTTTTGTGTCTTGGTGGCTTTTGAGGTTTATTTTTTTTTTATTGCTTATGCCTGGGGTGTGGGCGTCGTTGGCCGGGCCCAGCACTTGTTGCCCATCCCTTGAGAAGGTGGGTGGGTTGAGCCGCCATCTTGAGCCGCTGCAGTCCCCGTGTGGTGTAGGTACACCCGCGGCGCTGTTAGGGAGGGAGTTCCAGGATTTTGACCCGGCGACAGTGAAGGAACGGCCGATATATTTCCAAGTCGGGATGGTGAGGGGCTCGGAGGGGGAACTTGCAGGTGGTGGGTGTTCCCCATGTGTCTGCTGCCCTTGTCCTTCTAGGTGGGTAGAGGTGGTGGGTTTGGGCGGCGCTGTCGAAGGAGCCTTGGCGAGTTGCTGCAGTGCATCTTGTAGATGGTACACACACACTGCTGCCCCTGTGCGTCGGTGGGTGGAGGGAGTGAATGTTTAAGATGGCGGACGGGGCCAACCCTCTTATCCCAGGAACCTCTCGCCCGAACCTGCTCTGCACCCCAGGGTCAAGTCTACCTTTCCTTCGGTCAATTGACCAAAATGGTGCACAACCCTCCCAAGTGCGCTCTCCGCAAAAACTCTGAATAATTGAGACAAGACTTCCTGGTGCTTGTACTCCAATCCCTCTTGCAACGAATGCCAACGTCTCCCAAATCCTGGCTGCACCTGCCAACTCTCTTCGGGCGCTGTGCAGCTCCCTTTTGAATGCCGACGGCTTCTCATCATTCGTCTTGGTAAAACTTCTCTTTCTTCACCCTTGCTGCTGAAGTGGTCACGTTCCTCCTCCCCCCGTCTGTCACCCTCTTGCGAACGTCGCCTGTCTTTGTGGCAGTTTTTGTGTCTTTCCAAGGCTTAACTCATTCTCGATTGTCAGGAAACAGTCCCCCCCCCCCCCCACCCCAAACTGCTCTTAACAGTTGGAGGGAAGCTCATTGTCGTCGATCTTAATTGTTTCAAGAGTCTGGATGTCCCACGATCGGCGGGGCGGGTAGCCGCCCCTCTGAACTGCCTCGGCCTCTCTTAAAGTTGCGGCTTAACCCCCCCCCCCTCCCCCTCCCCCCCGCCGAGGGGGAATGGGGTCCGACTACATCTTCAGGCTCCAGCTGGCAGGGCTGATACCAACGGCCGCGGAGGCCGGCAAACTCACCTCTCGGGACTCAGAGCTTTGTGGGGGGGGGGTGGGGGCCAGCCGAAGTTTGCCAAGGGCGCCAAGGCGGGACGCCTGGGCAGGAGAACGTCCAGGATGGTCGAGGCCGGAGGTAACGCGGGCAAGGCGGCCGGAGATGAGTCACAGTCTCGGCGACGAGAAGGACGAGAGTGGAACCTGAACTCGAGGTCGGGTAACTCGGGACAGGGCTGGAACGGCCTGATTTCAGCCGGAGAGACTGACCGGAATGGTCAGATTCAGTGCCTGGGGCTGACCGTGGCTTCTCCCGATTCTCTCCATCCGATGCCCAAGCAATGCTTCCACTCCAGTCAGGCTAAGGCTTCAAAATCGAGTTTATTGAGAAACAAAATTAAACAGAATGTGCAAGTACGGACAATCACAAAAGGCAAATGGAATATCAGCATTTAGTATCAAAGGAGTGTAAGTTATGTTGCTGATGTACCGTGCTCTGATCAGACCCCCTCCCCTGCTCCCCCACACACATAACTGGAGTAACTGCATTCTTTTCTGGGCCCCTCAGGAAGGATATATTGACCTTGGAAGAGATGTGGCACAGATTCAGCAGAATCATACCAGGGCTAAAAGGGTTAAATCACGAGGACAGGATGCACAGACTAGGCTTGGATTCCCTCGAGTATTAGTATTCTGATCGAGGGCTTTAAGATGATTGATTTGATAGGGTTGATAGAGAGAAACAATTTCCTCGAATTGGGGTCAGGGGCAGCCCAGAACAAGGGGGCAGGAGCTTAAAACGAGAGGCAGGCTGCTCAGGGAGCGCTTCCTCACGCAAAGCGGGGTGGAAATACGGAACTCTCCTCCCACCCCAACCGCCGAGGCTGAATTCAAAATTTCAAAGCTGAGGTTGATAGATTTTTTGTTGGGTAAGGGGATGACGTGGGTTGAGAGAGTTCAGATGCAGCCCCGGCCTGGAACTGAGTGAACAGCAGGGCAGGTCTCCGAGGGGCTGAATGGCCTCTTGTTTTCATTTTTTAAAATTCATTTATTGGATGTGGGCGTCGCTGGTTAGGCCCAGCATTTATTGCCCATCCCTAAACTGCCCTTGTTCAGAGGGCATTTTAAGAGCATCACTGTGGGTCTGGAGTCACGTGTAGCCCAGACTAGGTAAGGACGGCAGATTTCCTTCCCCTGAAGGGGATTAGTGAACCAGATGGGGTTTTAGTGACAATCGACAATCGTTTCATGGTTATTATTAATTCCAATTTTTTATTGAACTCAAATTCCACCATCTGCTGTGGTGGGATTCAAACCCTGGTCCCCAGAACGTTGCCCTGGGTCTCTGGAATACTCGTCCAGCAACGATACCACTACACCACCGCCTCCCTGTTGGCAGAGCCTCCACCCCCATTGAGGTAGAGGATGTTACAGAGCTGACCGTCTCTGGTAACCCAGGAGGGAAAGGCAAGAGGGGGGAGGGAGGGAGGGAGGGCTGTGGGATTGCTGACTCATGTTCAGCATTGCTGGCCTCCACTACCACCCCGCCACTCCCATATCTTAAGTATCTGTGCGGCTGAAGCCAAAACAAAACTGGATTCTGAAGGTCGGAGAGTTAGCAGAGACGAAAGGAATGCAGAGTGTGCAATTCTGGCTCTGACTCTGAGCTACGCTGTGACATTCCCGGAGAATGGAACGTACAAAGGATGATCCCAGAACGGAGAGGTCATAACTATCAGGAAAGGCTGACCAGGCCGGGACTCTTTACTCTAGAAAAGAGGAGGCTGAGGTGGGGGTGACCCGATCGAGCTCTTTAAAATGACGGAGGGGGTTTCGATAGGGTCGACGTAGAGAAGATGTTTCCACTTGTGGGAGACAGGGGAGGGCCATCAATATAAGACAGTCACTAATAAATCCGATCGGGGTGGGGAGGGGGGGAATTCAGGAGAAAGGTCTTTACCCGGAGAGCGGGGAGAATGTGGAACTCACTCCCACAGGGAGGGGGTGGAGGTGAATCGTGTCGATGTGTTTAAGGAGCTGGATAAACATACGAGGGAGAAGGGATAGAAGGATATGGCCAGCACATTATAGGCAGGATGTGATTGCACTGGAGGGGGTGCAGTGGAGATTCACCAGGATGTTGCCTGGGATGTAGGGTCTGAGCTACGAGGATTGGATAGGCTGGGGTTGTTTTCCTTGGAGCAGCGAAGGTTGAGAGGGGACCTGATAGAGGTGTGTAAGATTATCAGGGGCATCGATAGGAAGGCACTTTTTCCATTAGTAGAGGGGTCAATAACCAGGGGGCATAGATTTAAGGTAAGAGGTAGAAGGCTAAGAGGGGGAGTTGAGAGATTTTTTCACCCAGAGGGTGGCGGGGGTCTGGAACTCACTGCCTGAGAGGGTGGTTCAGTCAGAGACTCTCGTAACATTTAAGAAGTATTTAGATATTCACTGGCATTGCCAAAGCCTCCAGGGCTGTGGGCCAAGCGCTGGACAATGGGATTAGTGTGGTCAGGTCTTTGTTGACCGGGGAGGACACGATGGGCTGAATGGCCTCCTTCCGCGCTGTAAAGGTCGACGAGAGAGGGGGGAGATGAAGTAAGGGGGATGGGACGGTGTGGGGGCACAAACACCAGCATGGAGCAGAGGGGCCGAATGGCCTGTTTCCGGCCTTTAATGATGTGCGTGGGGCAATGGCTGCAATGTGATTCCTGCTGTAACGCCCAGACTCAGACAGGGGGAAATAAACAGACTAATTTCAGAAGCTAATCAAGCTTCTTACTACAAGTTCAAAGTTTACTGGTATATTCCGAAGACCGTTCATAGCTGTGACACTGAGAGACTCAGAGGGACTGACAGTGCTGGTGATAATGGATGAACCAGTTCCTCAATCTGGTGGCATTAACGTGATGTTACTCTGCAGCAATGTTGACTGTTCCTCAAGCGTGCTTCCTCATTCCCATAACCCAGGCCAGAGTCTACCCTGAGTACTGAGGGAGCGCCGCACTGTCGGAGGGTCAGCTCTGAGGGAGCGCCGCACTGTCGGAGGGTCAGCGCTGAGGGAGCGCCGCACTGTCGGAGGGTCAGTACTGAGGGAGCGCCGCACTGTGGGAGGGTCAGTACTGAGGGAGCGCCGCACTGTCGGAGGGTCAGCTCTGAGGGAGCGCCGCACTGTCGGAGGGTCAGCGCTGAGGGAGCGCCGCACTGTCGGAGGGTCAGCGCTGAGGGAGTGCCGCACTGTGGGAGGGTCAGCGCTGAGGGAGCACCGCACTGTGGGAGGGTCAGCGCTGAGGGAGCGCCGCACTGTCGGAAGGTCAGCGCTGAGGGAGCGCCGCACTGTTGGAAGGAGGGAGCGCCACACTGTCGGAAGGTCAGCGCTGAGGGAGTGCCGCGCTGTCGGAGGGTCAGCGCTGAGCGAGCGCCGCGCTGTGGGAGGGTCAGTGCTGAGGGAGCGCCGCACTGTCGGAAGGTCAGCGCTGAGGGAGCGCCGCACTGTCGGAGGGTCAGCGCTGAGGGAGCGCCGCACTGTCGGAGGGTCATCGCTGAGGGAGCGCCGCACTGTCGGAGGGTCAGCGCTGAGGGAGCGCCGCACTGTCGGAGGGTCAGCGCTGAGGGAGCGCCACACTGTGGGAACTTTACTCACCACAGCGCAGACACTGCAACCGCTGGCCAGTACAATCGTCAACCAGACGGTGCTGGAACAGCAGAGCAGCCATCAATCGACCGCAGCTCCCCTCAGTGAGGCAAGGGAGCAAAGCAACGAGAATGTCATCGCACAGGAGGATAACCTGCAAAATGAGCCCATTGATAAGTCCCACCCACACAAGATGAAGAGACATCTTCCTTCGCAACATTTATCATGACCAACCACACTTAGAACGATAAACAGAACGAGGACTAGAGGTGATCTTAGAGTTCATTCTCCCCAGAAGGAATGGGATAAACCAAAGACCATCAATAACACCAGGTGGGGGGTTGAAAAGGAGCCAAAGAATGAAAAAAAAGAGAATTAAGATCAACTGCGTGAACACCAGACTGACCACATCCAAAACAACCACCCCTTCATCGAGACCTACCCAGCACAACAGAGTCCACCACTCCTCGAACTGTTGCAAAGACGAGACCTGGTCGAATTAGAAAGCCCTCCAGATCACCTGACCCTGTAAACACAGACTTGGGAGGGCTGTGGGTGGGAGTGGGATGCGGTAGTAGATGTAATGTATATATGTTGTGTAAATGGGAATGCATTGTAAATACGTTGTATTAAGGGGGATGTGTAGTATAAGGCTCCAGAGTGGAAAGGGTTTACGTGGGACTGGGTACGAGAGCGAACAGTCTGATCTAAAGAAGCCCACGACCCTGGAGGGCAGTCTTGTACTGGACAGAGACGTGTGTAGAGGCAAGCACGGATACAGCCCCGAGCCTCTCCCTTATACCGTATATATTTATATTGTTATTGGTAATTAATAAACAGTTAGTGTTAAACTCCTCTCCACTGATGCTGCCAGACCTGCTGAGTTTTTCCAGGTATTTTTGTTTTTGTTTTGGATTTCCAGGGTTAACGTGGGACTGGGTACGAGAGCGAACAGTCTGATCTAAAGACGCCCATGACCCTGGAGGGCAGTCTTGTACTGGACAGAGACGTGTGTAGAGGCAAGCACGGATATAGCCCTATATCTCTATCTCTATGGACTCTATCTCCACCTATCACTGGCCCTCTATCCAGCTCTTCTTGTCCCACCCCCACCCTTAAACCAGCTTCTATTTCACCTCTTTCTATTTTTACTTAGTTCAGTCGAAGGGTCATGCGGACTTGAAACGTTAACTGTGTCCCTCTCTGCAGATGCTGCCAGACCTGCTGAGTTTATCCAGGTATTTTTGTTTTTGCCTTATACTGTATATATGTATATCGTTACTGGTAATTAATAAACAGTTAGTGTTAAACTATGCAAGACTCAAAACCTCTCAGGAGACCTACAGAACTACACATATCTTACAACAGGGGGAGAACAGGGCGGAGTGGGCGGGGCTGGCTGACTGGTGGACTGGGCTGAGTGGGCGGGGCTGGCTGACTGGGTGGACTGGGCTGAGTGGGCGGGGCTGGCAGACTGGGCGGGGCTGGCTGACTGGGCGGGGCTGGCTGACTGGGCGGGGCTGGGTGGACTGGGCTGAGTGGGCGGGGCTGGCTGACTGGGTGGAATGGGCGGTTGGAGGACTGGGAGGACCGATTGGAGTGGGCGGGGTTGGCTGACAGGGTTGAGTGGGCGGGGCTAGCTGACTGGGAGGACCGAGTTGAGTCGGAGGGTTACTGGTGCTGTTGAAGGGTCATGAGGACTCGAAACGTCAACTTTGTGTTCTTCTCCGCCGATGCTGCCAGACCTGCTGCGTTTTTCCAGGTATTTCTGTTTTTGTTTTGAGTAGGCGGGACTGGCTGACTGGGTGGAAGGGGCGGTTGGGTGACTGGGAGGGCCGATTGGAGTGGGCGGGGCTGGCTGACAGGGTTGAGTGGGCGGGGTTGGATGACTGGGTGGTTCGCGTTCAGAGGGCGGGGCTGGATGACTGGGAGGACCGGGCTGCGTGGGCGGGGCTGGCTGACCGAGCTGGTTGTGTGGGCGGGGCTGGCTGACTGACTGGGAGGACCGGACTGCGTGGGCGGGGCTGGTTGACCGAGCTGGTTGTGTGGGCGGGGCTGGCTGACTGACTGGGAGGACCGGGTTGAGTGGGCGGGGCTGACGCTGTCCGAGGCGCGATCTGTGAGCGAGCGCCGCCGGGTTTGAGAGATTGAGGCCGGGAGGCGGTGAGTGCGGGAGCTCGGTGATCGAGAGGCCGGAGCGGCGGCACCGGGAGAGGATGGAGGGGGAGGATGGATGGATGGTGGGAGGGATAGAGAGAGAGGGAGGCAGGATGAGATTGGGGTGGGGATGGATGGAGACAGGGAGAGGACAGAGGGGATATAGGGGAGGGGGATATGAGGGAGGGGAGGGGGATATGAGGGAGGGGAGGGGGATATGAGGGAGGGGAGGGGGATATGAGGGAGGGGAGGGGGATATGAGGGAGGGGAGGGGGATATGAGGGAGGGGAGGGGGATATGAGGGAGGGGAGGGGGATATGAGGGAGGGGAGGGGGATATGAGGGAGGGGAGGGGGATATGAGGGAGGGGAGGGGGATATGCGGGGGGGAGGGGGCTATGGGGAGGGAGGAGGATATAGGGGAGGGGGATATGAGGGAGGGGAGGGGGATATGAGGGAGGGGGGGGGATATGAGGGAGGGGGATATGAGGGAGGGGGATATGCGGAGGGGAGGGGGCTATGGGGAGGGAGGAGGATATAGGGGAGGGGGACATGAGGGAGGGGAGGGGGACATGAGGGAGGGGAGGGGGACATGAGGGAGGGGAGGGGATATGAGGAAGGGGAGGGGGATATGAGGGAGGGGAGGGGGACATGAGGGAGGGGAGGGGGACATGAGGGAGGGGAGGGGGACATGAGGGAGGGGAGGGGGACATGAGGGAGGGGAGGGGGACATGAGTAGGGAGGAGGATATAGGGGGGGAGGGGGATATAGGGGAGGGGGGAGGGGGATATAGGGGAGGGGGGAGGGGGATATAGGGGAGGGGGGAGGGGGATATAGGGGAGGGGGATATGAGGGGGGAGGGTGATATAGGGGAGGGGGATATGAGGGGGGAGGGGGATATAGGGGAGGGGGATATGAGGGGGGAGGGGGATATGAGGGGGGAGGGGGATATAGGGGAGGGGGATATGAGGGGGGAGGGGGATATAGGGGAGGGGGATATGAGGGGGGAGGGGGATATGAGGGGGGAGGGGGATATAGGGGAGGGGGGGAGGGGGATATGAGGGGGGAGGGGGATATGAGGGGGGAGGGGGATATGAGGGGGGAGGGGGATATGAGGGAGGGGAGGGGGATATGAGGGAGGGGAGGGGGATATGAGGGAGGGGAGGGGGATATGAGGGAGGGGAGGGGGATATGAGGGAGGGGAGGGGGATATGAGGGAGGGGAGGGGGATATGAGGGAGGGGAGGGGGATATGAGGGAGGGGAGGGGGATATGAGGGAGGGGAGGGGGATATGAGGGAGGGGAGGGGGATATGAGGGAGGGGAGGGGGATATGAGAGAGGGGAGGGGGATATGAGAGAGGGGAGGGGGATATGAGGGAGGGGAGGGGGATATGAGGGAGGGGAGGGGGATTGAGGCAGGGAATGGGATATGAGGCAGGGAGTGGGATATAGGGGAGGGGGATATGAGGGAGGGAGGGGAGGGGGATATGAGGGAGGGAGGGGAGGGGGATATGAGGGAGGGAGGGGAGGGGGATATGAGGGAGGGAGGGGAGGGGGTATGAGGGTGGGAGGGGAGGGGGATATGAGGGAGGGAGGGGAGGGGGATATGAGGGAGGGAGTGGGATATAGGGGAGGGGGATATGAGGGAGGGAGTGGGATATAGGGGAGGGGGATATGAGGGAGGGAGTGGGATATGAGGGAGGGGAGGGGGATATAGGGGAGGGGGATATAGGGGAGGGGGATATAGGGGAGGGGGATATGAGGGAGGGGGATATAGGGGAGGGGGATATGAGGGAGGGGAGGGAGTGGGATATAGGGGAGGGGGGATATGAGGGAGGGAGTGGGATATAGGGGAGGGGGATATGAGGGAGTGGGATATAGGGAGGGGGGATATGAGGGAGGGGAGGGAGTGGGATATAGGGGAGGGGGATATGAGGGAGGGGAGGGAGGGGAGGGGGATATGAGGGAGGGAGGGAGGGGAGGGGGATATGAGGGAGGGAGGGGAGGGGGATATGAGGGAGGGAGGGGAGGGGGATATGAGGGAGGGAGGGGAGGGGGATATGAGGGAGGGAGGGGAGGGGGATATGAGGGAGGGAGGGGAGGGGGATATGAGGGAGGGAGGGGAGGGGGATATGAGGGAGGGAGGGAGGGGAGGGGGATATGAGGGAGGGAGGGGAGGGGGATATGAGGGAGGGAGGGGAGGGGGATATGAGGGAGGGAGGGGAGGGGGATATGAGGGAGGGAGGGGAGGGGGATATGAGGGAGGGAGGGGAGGGGGATATGAGGGAGGGAGGGGAGGGGGATATGAGGGAGGGAGGGGAGGGGGATATGAGGGAGGGAGGGGAGGGGGATATGAGGGAGGGAGGGGAGGGGGATATGAGGGAGGGAGGGGAGGGGGATATGAGGGAGGGGAGGGGGATATGAGGGAGGGAGGGAGGGGAGGGGGATATGAGGGAGGGAGGGGAGGGGGATATGAGGGAGGGGGATATGAGGGAGGGGGATATGGGGGAGGGGAGGGGATATGAGGGAGGGGAGGGGGATATGAGGAAGGGGAGGGGGATATGAGGGAGGGGAGGGGATATGAGGGAGGGGAGGGGGATATGAGGGAGGGGAGTATGAGGGAGGGGGAAATGAGGGGGATATGAGGGAGGGGGAAATGAGGGAGGGGGAAATGAGGGAGGGGGAAACGAGGGGGATATGAGAGAGTGGGATATAGGGGAGGGGGAAATGAGGGGGATATAGGGGAGGGGGATATGAGGGAGGGGAGGGGGGATATGAGAGAGTGGGATATAGGGGAGGGGGAAATGAGGGGGGAGGGGGAAATGAGGGGGGAGGGGGAAATGAGGGGGGAGGGGGATATAGGGGAGGCGGATATGAGGGAGGGGCGATATAGGGGAGGGGGATATGAGGGAGGGGAGGGGAGGGGGTATATAGGCGAGGGGGGATATGGGGAGGGGTATATAGGCGAGGGGGGATATAGGGGAGGGGGATATAGGGGAGGGGGGATATGGGGGAGGGGGATATAGGGGAGGGGGGATATGGGGGAGGGGGATATAGGGGAGGGGGGATATGAGGAAGAGGGAGGGGATATGAGGGGGGATACGAGGGAGGGGACATGGGGGAGGGGGAATGAGGGGGGATAGGTTGGGGCAGGGAAGGGGGAATGATGGGGGTGGGATAGGGGGCGAGTGATGGGGGAGGGATGAGGTGATGGGGGAGCGAGGATGGATAAAGGGCTGAGGGAGCAGGGATAGAGTTAGCGGGTTGGTGGGAGGTGGAGGGTTGGTGGGAGGGGGAGGTGGGGACAGTGGGAGGAGGGATTGGGGATGAGGGAGCGTGTGGTGGGCATTGGCATAAGAGGAGGTGAGGAGAAGTGTGGGAAAGGGGCAATGCAGGGCGGATGTGTTACAGTGAGGGGTGTGGGGTATATCAGAATGTTTCAGTGAGGGGTGTGGGGTATATCAGAGTGTTACAGTGAGGGGTGTGGGGTATATCAGAGTGTTACAGTGAGGGGTGTGGGGTATATCAGAGTGTTACAGTGAGGGGTGTGGGATATATCAGAGTGTTACTGTGAGGGGCGTGGGGTATATCAGAGTGTTACAGTGAGGGGTGTGGGGTATATCAGAGTGTTACAGTGAGGAGTGTGGGGTATATCAGTGTTACAGTGAGGGGTGTGGGGTATATCAGAGTGTTACAGTGAGGGGTGTGGGGTATATCAGAGTGTTACAGTGAGGTTTGTGGGATATATCAGAGTGTTACAGTGAGGGGTGTGGGGTATATCAGTTTGTTACAGTGAGGGGTGTGGGATATATCAGAGTGTTACAGTGAGGGGTGTGGGGTATATCAGAGTGTTACAGTGAGGGGTGTGGGGTATATCAGTGTTACAGTGAGGGGTGTGGGGTATATCAGAGTGTTACAGTGAGGGGTGTGGGGTATATCAGTGTTACAGTGAGGGGTGTGGGGTATATCAGAGTGTTACAGTGAGGGGTGTGGGGTATATCAGAGTGTTACAGTGAGGGGTGTGGGTTGTATCAGAGTGTTACAGTGAGGGGTGTGGGGTATATCAGAGTGTTACAGTGTGGGGTATATCAGTGTTACAGTAAGGGGTGTGGGGTATATCAGTGTGTTACAGTGAGTGGTGTGGGGTATATCAGAGTGTTACAGTGAGGGGGGTGGGGTATATCAAAGTGTTACAGTGAGGGGTGTGGGGTATATCAGAGTGTTACAGTGAGGGGTGTGGGGTATATCAGAGTGTTACAGTGAGGGGTGTGGGGTATATCAGAGTGTTACAGTGAGGGGTGTGGGGTATATCAGAGTGTTACAGTGAGGGGTGTGGGGTATATCAGAGTGTTACAGTGAGGGGTGTGGGATATATCAGAGTGTTACAGTGAGGGGTGTGGGGTATATCAGAGTGTTACAGTGAGGGGTGTGGGATATATCAGAGTGTTACTGTGAGGGGTGTGGGGTATATCAGAGTGTTACAGTGAGGGGTGTGGGGTATATCAGAGTGTTCCAGTGAGGGGTGTGGGGTATATCAGAGTGTTACAGTGAGGGGTGTGGGTTGTATCAGAGTGTTACAGTGAGGAGTGTAGGGTATATCAGAGTGTTACAGTGTGGGGTATATCAGTGTTACAGTGAGGGGTGTGGGGTATATCAGAGTGTTACAGTGAGGGGTGTGGGGTATATCAGAGTGTTACAGTGAGTGGTGTGGGGTATATCAGAGTGTTACAGTGAGGGGTGTGGGGTATATCAGTGTGTTACAGTGAGGGGGGTGGGGTATATCAGAGTGTTACAGTGAGGGGGGGTGGGGTATATCAGAGTGTTACAGTGAGGGGTGTGGGGTATATCAGTGTGTTACAGTGAGGGGTGTGGGGTATATCAGTGTTACAGTGAGGGGTGTGGGGTATATCAGAGTGTTACAGTGAGGGGTGTGGGGTATATCAGTGTGTTACAGTGAGGGGTGTGGGGTATATCAGAGTGTTACAGTGGGGGGAGTGGGTTATATCAGAGTGTTACAGTGGGGGGAGTGGGTTATATCAGAGTGTAACAGTGAGGGGTGTGGGGTATATCAGAGTGTTACAGTGAGGGGTGTGAGGTATATCAGAGTGTTACAGTGAGGGGTGTGGGGTATATCAGAGTGTTACAGTGAGGGGTGTGGGGTATATCAGAGTGTTACAGTGAGGGGTGTGGGGTATATCAGAGTGTTAAGGTGAGGCGTGTGGGGTATATCAGAGTGTGACAGTGAAGGGTGTGGGGTATATCAGAGTGTTACAGTGAGGGGTGTGGGGTATATCAGTGTTACAGTGAGGGGTGTGGGGTATATCAGAGTGTTACAGTGAGGGGTGTGGGGTATATCAGAGTGTTACAGTGAGGGGTGTGGGTTGTATCAGAGTGTTACAGTGAGGGGTGTGGGGTATATCAGAGTGTTACAGTGTGGGGTATATCAGTGTTACAGTAAGGGGTGTGGGGTATATCAGTGTGTTACAGTGAGTGGTGTGGGGTATATCAGAGTGTTACAGTGAGGGGGGTGGGGTATATCAAAGTGTTACAGTGAGGGGTGTGGGGTATATCAGAGTGTTACAGTGAGGGGTGTGGGGTATATCAGAGTGTTACAGTGAGGGGTGTGGGGTATATCAGAGTGTTACAGTGAGGGGTGTGGGGTATATCAGAGTGTTACAGTGAGGGGTGTGGGGTATATCAGAGTGTTACAGTGAGGGGTGTGGGATATATCAGAGTGTTACAGTGAGGGGTGTGGGGTATATCAGAGTGTTACAGTGAGGGGTGTGGGATATATCAGAGTGTTACTGTGAGGGGTGTGGGGTATATCAGAGTGTTACAGTGAGGGGTGTGGGGTATATCAGAGTGTTCCAGTGAGGGGTGTGGGGTATATCAGAGTGTTACAGTGAGGGGTGTGGGTTGTATCAGAGTGTTACAGTGAGGAGTGTGGGGTATATCAGAGTGTTACAGTGTGGGGTATATCAGTGTTACAGTGAGGGGTGTGGGGTATATCAGAGTGTTACAGTGAGGGGTGTGGGGTATATCAGAGTGTTACAGTGAGTGGTGTGGGGTATATCAGAGTGTTACAGTGAGGGGTGTGGGGTATATCAGTGTGTTACAGTGAGGGGGGTGGGGTATATCAGAGTGTTACAGTGAGGGGGGTGGGGTATATCAGAGTGTTACAGTGAGGGGTGTGGGGTATATCAGTGTGTTACAGTGAGGGGTGTGGGGTATATCAGTGTTACAGTGAGGGGTGTGGGGTATATCAGAGTGTTACAGTGAGGGGTGTGAGGTATATCAGAGTGTTACAGTGAGGGGTGTGGGGTATATCAGAGTGTTACAGTGAGGGGTGTGGGGTATATCAGAGTGTTACAGTGAGGGGTGTGGGGTATATCAGAGTGTTAAGGTGAGGCGTGTGGGGTATATCAGAGTGTGACAGTGAAGGGTGTGGGGTATATCAGAGTGTTACAGTGAGGGGTGTGGGGTATATCAGAGTGTTACAGTGAGGGGTGTGGGGTATATCAGAGTGTTACAGTGAGGGGTGTGGGGTATATAAGAGTGTTACGGTGAGGGGTGTGGGGTATATCAGAGTGTTACGGTGAGGGGTGTGGGGTATATCAGAGTGTTACAGTGAGGGTGTGGGGTATATCAGAGTGTTACGGTGAGGGGTGTGGGGTATATCAGAGTGTTACAGTGAGGGGTGTGGGATATATCAGAGTGTTACAGTGAGGGGTGTGGGATATATCAGAGTGTTACGGTGAGGCGTGTGGGGTATATCAGAGTGTTACGGTGAGGGGAGTGGGGTATATCAGAGTGTTACAGTGAGGGGTGTGGGATATATCAGAGTGTTACAGTGAGGGGTGTGGGGTATATCAGAGTGTTACAGTGAGGGGTGTGGGGTATATCAGAGTGTTACAGTGAGGGGTGTGGGGTATATCTGTGTTACAGTGAGGGGTGTGGGGTATATCTGTGTTACAGAGAGGGGTGTGGGGTATATCTGTGTTAAAGTGAGGGGTGTGGGGTATATCTGTGTTACAGAGAGGGGTGTGGGATATATCAGAGTGTTACAGTGAGGGGTGTGGGGTATAACAGTGTTACAGTGAGGGGTGTGGGGTATATCAGAGTGTTACAGTGTGGGGTGTGGGGTATATCAGAGTGTTACAGTGAGGTTTGTGGGATATATCAGAGTGTTACAGTGAGGGGTGTGGGGTATATAAGAGTGTTACAGTGAGGCGTGTGGGATATATCAGAGTGTTACAGTGAGGGGTGTGGGGTATATCAGAGTGTTACAGTGAGGGGTGTGGGATATATCAGAGTGTTACAGTGAGGGGTGTGGGGTATATAAGAGTGTTACAGTGAGGGGTGTGGGGTATATCAGTGTTACAGTGAGGGGTGTGGGGTATATCAGAGTGTTACAGTGAGGGGTGTGGGGTATATCAGTGTTACAGTGAGGGGTGTGGGGTATATCAGAGTGTTACAGTGAGGGGTGTGGGGTATATCAGAGTGTTACAGTGAGGGGTGTGGGTTGTATCAGAGTGTTACAGTGAGGGGTGTGGGGTATATCAGAGTGTTACAGTGTGGGGTATATCAGTGTTACAGTAAGGGGTGTGGGGTATATCAGTGTGTTACAGTGAGTGGTGTGGGGTATATCAGAGTGTTACAGTGAGGGGGGTGGGGTATATCAAAGTGTTACAGTGAGGGGTGTGGGGTATATCAGAGTGTTACAGTGAGGGGTGTGGGGTATATCAGAGTGTTACAGTGAGGGGTGTGGGGTATATCAGAGTGTTACAGTGAGGGGTGTGGGGTATATCAGAGTGTTCCAGTGAGGGGTGTGGGGTATATCAGAGTGTTACAGTGAGGGGTGTGGGTTGTATCAGAGTGTTACAGTGAGGAGTGTAGGGTATATCAGAGTGTT
The DNA here is from genome assembly GCF_964194155.1 of Cetorhinus maximus. Classification (NCBI taxonomy): domain Eukaryota; kingdom Metazoa; phylum Chordata; class Chondrichthyes; order Lamniformes; family Cetorhinidae; genus Cetorhinus; species Cetorhinus maximus. The sequence goes on along the minus strand of NW_027597012.1, from coordinate 60,121 downwards.
ACAGTGTGGGGTATATCAGTGTTACAGTGAGGGGTGTGGGGTATATCAGAGTGTTACAGTGAGGGGTGTGGGGTATATCAGAGTGTTACAGTGAGTGGTGTGGGGTATATCAGAGTGTTACAGTGAGGGGTGTGGGGTATATCAGTGTGTTACAGTGAGGGGGGTGGGGTATATCAGAGTGTTACAGTGAGGGGGGGTGGGGTATATCAGAGTGTTACAGTGAGGGGTGTGGGGTATATCAGTGTGTTACAGTGAGGGGTGTGGGGTATATCAGTGTTACAGTGAGGGGTGTGGGGTATATCAGAGTGTTACAGTGAGGGGTGTGGGGTATATCAGTGTGTTACAGTGAGGGGTGTGGGGTATATCAGAGTGTTACAGTGGGGGGAGTGGGTTATATCAGAGTGTTACAGTGGGGGGAGTGGGTTATATCAGAGTGTAACAGTGAGGGGTGTGGGGTATATCAGAGTGTTACAGTGAGGGGTGTGAGGTATATCAGAGTGTTACAGTGAGGGGTGTGGGGTATATCAGAGTGTTACAGTGAGGGGTGTGGGGTATATCAGAGTGTTACAGTGAGGGGTGTGGGGTATATCAGAGTGTTAAGGTGAGGCGTGTGGGGTATATCAGAGTGTGACAGTGAAGGGTGTGGGGTATATCAGAGTGTTACAGTGAGGGGTGTGGGGTATATCAGTGTTACAGTGAGGGGTGTGGGGTATATCAGAGTGTTACAGTGAGGGGTGTGGGGTATATCAGAGTGTTACAGTGAGGGGTGTGGGTTGTATCAGAGTGTTACAGTGAGGGGTGTGGGGTATATCAGAGTGTTACAGTGTGGGGTATATCAGTGTTACAGTAAGGGGTGTGGGGTATATCAGTGTGTTACAGTGAGTGGTGTGGGGTATATCAGAGTGTTACAGTGAGGGGGGTGGGGTATATCAAAGTGTTACAGTGAGGGGTGTGGGGTATATCAGAGTGTTACAGTGAGGGGTGTGGGGTATATCAGAGTGTTACAGTGAGGGGTGTGGGGTATATCAGAGTGTTACAGTGAGGGGTGTGGGGTATATCAGAGTGTTACAGTGAGGGGTGTGGGGTATATCAGAGTGTTACAGTGAGGGGTGTGGGATATATCAGAGTGTTACAGTGAGGGGTGTGGGGTATATCAGAGTGTTACAGTGAGGGGTGTGGGATATATCAGAGTGTTACTGTGAGGGGTGTGGGGTATATCAGAGTGTTACAGTGAGGGGTGTGGGGTATATCAGAGTGTTCCAGTGAGGGGTGTGGGGTATATCAGAGTGTTACAGTGAGGGGTGTGGGTTGTATCAGAGTGTTACAGTGAGGAGTGTGGGGTATATCAGAGTGTTACAGTGTGGGGTATATCAGTGTTACAGTGAGGGGTGTGGGGTATATCAGAGTGTTACAGTGAGGGGTGTGGGGTATATCAGAGTGTTACAGTGAGTGGTGTGGGGTATATCAGAGTGTTACAGTGAGGGGTGTGGGGTATATCAGTGTGTTACAGTGAGGGGGGTGGGGTATATCAGAGTGTTACAGTGAGGGGGGTGGGGTATATCAGAGTGTTACAGTGAGGGGTGTGGGGTATATCAGTGTGTTACAGTGAGGGGTGTGGGGTATATCAGTGTTACAGTGAGGGGTGTGGGGTATATCAGAGTGTTACAGTGAGGGGTGTGGGGTATATCAGTGTGTTACAGTGAGGGGTGTGGGGTATATCAGAGTGTTACAGTGGGGGGAGTGGGTTATATCAGAGTGTTACAGTGGGGGGAGTGGGTTATATCAGAGTGTAACAGTGCGGGGTGTGGGGTATATCAGAGTGTTACAGTGAGGGGTGTGAGGTATATCAGAGTGTTACAGTGAGGGGTGTGGGGTATATCAGAGTGTTACAGTGAGGGGTGTGGGGTATATCAGAGTGTTACAGTGAGGGGTGTGGGGTATATCAGAGTGTTAAGGTGAGGCGTGTGGGGTATATCAGAGTGTGACAGTGAAGGGTGTGGGGTATATCAGAGTGTTACAGTGAGGGGTGTGGGGTATATCAGAGTGTTACAGTGAGGGGTGTGGGGTATATCAGAGTGTTACAGTGAGGGGTGTGGGGTATATAAGAGTGTTACGGTGAGGGGTGTGGGGTATATCAGAGTGTTACGGTGAGGGGTGTGGGGTATATCAGAGTGTTACAGTGAGGGTGTGGGGTATATCAGAGTGTTACGGTGAGGGGTGTGGGGTATATCAGAGTGTTACAGTGAGGGGTGTGGGATATATCAGAGTGTTACAGTGAGGGGTGTGGGATATATCAGAGTGTTACGGTGAGGCGTGTGGGGTATATCAGAGTGTTACGGTGAGGGGAGTGGGGTATATCAGAGTGTTACAGTGAGGGGTGTGGGATATATCAGAGTGTTACAGTGAGGGGTGTGGGGTATATCAGAGTGTTACAGTGAGGGGTGTGGGGTATATCAGAGTGTTACAGTGAGGGGTGTGGGGTATATCTGTGTTACAGTGAGGGGTGTGGGGTATATCTGTGTTACAGAGAGGGGTGTGGGGTATATCTGTGTTACAGTGAGGGGTGTGGGGTATAACAGTGTTACAGTGAGGGGTGTGGGGTATATCAGAGTGTTACAGTGTGGGGTGTGGGGTATATCAGAGTGTTACAGTGAGGTTTGTGGGATATATCAGAGTGTTACAGTGAGGGGTGTGGGGTATATCAGAGTGTTACAGTGAGGCGTGTGGGATATATCAGAGTGTTACAGTGAGGGGTGTGGGGTATATCAGAGTGTTACAGTGAGGGGTGTGGGATATATCAGAGTGTTACAGTGAGGGGTGTGGGGTATATAAGAGTGTTACAGTGAGGGGTGTGGGGTATATCAGTGTTACAGTGAGGGGTGTGGGGTATATCAGAGTGTTACAGTGAGGGGTGTGGGGTATATCAGTGTTACAGTGAGGGGTGTGGGGTATATCAGAGTGTTACAGTGAGGGGTGTGGGGTATATCAGAGTGTTACAGTGAGGGGTGTGGGTTGTATCAGAGTGTTACAGTGAGGGGTGTGGGGTATATCAGAGTGTTACAGTGTGGGGTATATCAGTGTTACAGTAAGGGGTGTGGGGTATATCAGTGTGTTACAGTGAGTGGTGTGGGGTATATCAGAGTGTTACAGTGAGGGGGGTGGGGTATATCAAAGTGTTACAGTGAGGGGTGTGGGGTATATCAGAGTGTTACAGTGAGGGGTGTGGGGTATATCAGAGTGTTACAGTGAGGGGTGTGGGGTATATCAGAGTGTTACAGTGAGGGGTGTGGGGTATATCAGAGTGTTACAGTGAGGGGTGTGGGGTATATCAGAGTGTTACAGTGAGGGGTGTGGGATATATCAGAGTGTTACAGTGAGGGGTGTGGGGTATATCAGAGTGTTACAGTGAGGGGTGTGGGATATATCAGAGTGTTACTGTGAGGGGTGTGCGGTATATCAGAGTGTTACTGTGAGGGGTGTGCGGTATATCAGAGTGTTACAGTGAGGGGTGTGGGGTATATCAGAGTGTTCCAGTGAGGGGTGTGGGGTATATCAGAGTGTTACAGTGAGGCGTGTGGGGTATATCAGAGTGTTACAGTGAGGGGTGTGGGTTGTATCAGAGTGTTACAGTGAGGAGTGTGGGGTATATCAGAGTGTTACAGTGTGGGGTATATCAGTGTTACAGTGAGGGGTGTGGGGTATATCAGAGTGTTACAGTGAGGGGTGTGGGGTATATCAGAGTGTTACAGTGAGTGGTGTGGGGTATATCAGAGTGTTACAGTGAGGGGTGTGGGGTATATCAGTGTGTTACAGTGAGGGGGGTGGGGTATGTCAGAGTGTTACAGTGAGGGGGGTGGGGTATATCAGAGTGTTACAGTGAGGGGTGTGGGGTATATCAGTGTGTTACAGTGAGGGGTGTGGGGTATATCAGTGTTACAGTGAGGGGTGTGGGGTATATCAGAGTGTTACAGTGAGGGGTGTGGGGTATATCAGTGTGTTACAGTGAGGGGTGTGGGGTATATCAGAGTGTTACAGTGGGGGGAGTGGGTTATATCAGAGTGTTACAGTGGGGGGAGTGGGTTATATCAGAGTGTAACAGTGAGGGGTGTGGGGTATATCAGAGTGTTACAGTGAGGGGTGTGAGGTATATCAGAGTGTTACAGTGAGGGGTGTGGGGTATATCAGAGTGTTACAGTGAGGGGTGTGGGGTATATCAGAGTGTTACAGTGAGGGGTGTGGGGTATATCAGAGTGTTAAGGTGAGGCGTGTGGGGTATATCAGAGTGTGACAGTGAAGGGTGTGGGGTATATCAGAGTGTTACAGTGAGGGGTGTGGGGTATATCAGAGTGTTACAGTGAGGGGTGTGGGGTATATCAGAGTGTTACAGTGAGGGGTGTGGGGTATATAAGAGTGTTACGGTGAGGGGTGTGGGGTATATCAGAGTGTTACGGTGAGGGTGTGGGGTATATCAGAGTGTTACGGTGAGGGGTGTGGGGTATATCAGAGTGTTACAGTGAGGGGTGTGGGATATATCAGAGTGTTACAGTGAGGGGTGTGGGATATATCAGAGTGTTACGGTGAGGCGTGTGGGGTATATCAGAGTGTTACGGTGAGGGGAGTGGGGTATATCAGAGTGTTACAGTGAGGGGTGTGGGATATATCAGAGTGTTACAGTGAGGGGTGTGGGGTATATCAGAGTGTTACAGTGAGGGGTGTGGGGTATATCAGAGTGTTACAGTGAGGGGTGTGGGGTATATCTGTGTTACAGTGAGGGGTGTGGGGTATATCTGTGTTACAGAGAGGGGTGTGGGGTATATCTGTGTTACAGTGAGGGGTGTGGGGTATAACAGTGTTACAGTGAGGGGTGTGGGGTATATCAGAGTGTTACAGTGTGGGGTGTGGGGTATATCAGAGTGTTACAGTGAGGTTTGTGGGATATATCAGAGTGTAACAGTGAGGGGTGTGGGGTATATCAGAGTGTTACAGTGAGGCGTGTGGGATATATCAGAGTGTTACAGTGAGGGGTGTGGGGTATATCAGAGTGTTACAGTGAGGGGTGTGGGGTATATCAGTGTTACAGTGAGGGGTGTGGGGTATATCAGAGTGTTACAGTGAGGGTGTGGGGTATATCAGTGTTACAGTGAGGGGTGTGGGGTATATCAGAGTGTTACAGTGAGGGGTGTGGGGTATATCAGAGTGTTACAGTGTGGGGTATATCAGTGTTACAGTAAGGGGTGTGGGGTATATCAGTGTGTTACAGTGAGTGGTGTGGGGTATATCAGAGTGTTACAGTGAGGGGGGTGGGGTATATCAGAGTGTTACAGTGAGGGGTGTGGGGTATATCAGAGTGTTACAGTGAGGGGTGTGGGGTATATCAGAGTGTTACAGTGAGGGGGGTGGGGTATATCAGAGTGTTACAGTGAGGGGTGTGGGGTATATCAGTGTTTTACAGTGAGGGGTGTGGGGTATATCAGTGTGTTACAGTGAGGGGTGTGGGTTATATCAGTGTTACAGTGAGGGGTGTCGGGTATATCAGAGTGTTACAGTGAGGGGTGTGGGGTATATCAGTGTTACAGTGAGGGGTGTCGGGTATATCAGAGTGTTACAGTGAGGGGTGTGGGGTATATCAGTGTTACAGTGAGGGGTGTGGGATATATCAGAGTGTTACAGTGAGGGGTGTGGGGTATATCAGAGTGTTACAGTGAGGGGTGTGCGGAATGTCAGAGTGTTACTGTGAGGGGTGTGGGGTATATCAGAGTGTTACAGTGAGCGGTGTGAGGTATATCAGAGTGTTATAGTGAGGGGTGTGGGGTATATCAGAGTGTTACAGTGAGGGGTGTGGGGTATATCAGTGTTACAGTGAGGAGTGTGGGGTATTTCAGAGTGTTACAGTGAGGGGTGTGGGGTATATCAGAGTGTTCCAGTGAGGGGTGTGGGGTATATCAGAGTGTTACAGTGAGGGGTGTGTGATATATCAGAGTGTTACAGTGAGGGGTGTGGGGTATATCAGAGTGTTAAAGTGAGGAGTGTGGGGTATATCAGAGTGTTACAGTGAGGGGTGTGGGGTATATCAGAGTGTTACAGTGAGGGGTGTGGGATATATCAGAGTGTTACTGTGAGGGGTGTGGGGTATATCAGAGTGTTACAGCGAGGGGTGTGGGGTATATCAGAGTGTTCCAGTGAGGGGTGTGGGGTATATCAGAGTGTTCCAGTGAGGGGTGTGGGGTATATCAGAGTGTTACAGTGAGGGGAGTGGGGTATTTCAGAGTGTTACAGTGAGGCGTGTGGGTTGTATCAGAGTGTTACAGTGAGGGGTGTGGGGTATATCAGAGTGTTACAGTGTGGGGTATATCAGTGTTACAGTGAGGGGTGTGGGGTATATCAGAGTGTTACAGTGAGGGGTGTGGGGTATATCAGAGTGTTACAGTGAGTGGTGTGGGGTATATCACAGCGTTACAGTGAGGGGTGTGGGGTATATCAGAGTGTTACAGTGAGGTTTGTGGGATATATCAGAGTGTTACAGTGAGGGGTGTGGGGTATATCAGAGTGTTACAGTGAGGCGTGTGGGATATATCAGAGTGTTACAGTGAGGGGTGTGGGGTATATCAGAGTGTTACAGTGAGGGGTGTGGGGTATATCAGTGTTACAGTGAGGGGTGTGGGGTATATCAGAGTGTTACAGTGAGGGTGTGGGGTATATCAGTGTTACAGTGAGGGGTGTGGGGTTTATCAGAGTGTTACAGTGAGGGGTGTGGGGTATATCAGAGTGTTACAGTGTGGGGTATATCAGTGTTACAGTAAGGGGTGTGGGGTATATCAGTGTGTTACAGTGAGTGGTGTGGGGTATATCAGAGTGTTACAGTGAGGGGGGTGGGGTATATCAGAGTGTTACAGTGAGGGGTGTGGGGTATATCAGAGTGTTACAGTGAGGGGTGTGGGGTATATCAGAGTGTTACAGTGAGGGGGGTGGGGTATATCAGAGTGTTACAGTGAGGGGTGTGGGGTATATCAGTGTTTTACAGTGAGGGGTGTGGGGTATATCAGTGTGTTACAGTGAGGGGTGTGGGTTATATCAGTGTTACAGTGAGGGGTGTCGGGTATATCAGAGTGTTACAGTGAGGGGTGTGGGGTATATCAGTGTTACAGTGAGGGGTGTGGGGTATATCAGAGTGTTACAGTGAGGGGTGTGGGGTATATCAGTGTTACAGTGAGGGGTGTGGGATATATCAGAGTGTTACAGTGAGGGGTGTGGGGTATATCAGAGTGTTACAGTGAGGGGTGTGCGGAATGTCAGAGTGTTACTGTGAGGGGTGTGGGGTATATCAGAGTGTTACAGTGAGCGGTGTGAGGTATATCAGAGTGTTATAGTGAGGGGTGTGGGGTATATCAGAGTGTTACAGTGAGGGGTGTGGGGTATATCAGTGTTACAGTGAGGAGTGTGGGGTATATCAGAGTGTTACAGTGAGGGGTGTGGGGTATATCAGAGTGTTCCAGTGAGGGGTGTGGGGTATATCAGAGTGTTACAGTGAGGGGTGTGTGATATATCAGAGTGTTACAGTGAGGGGTGTGGGGTATATCAGAGTGTTAAAGTGAGGAGTGTGGGGTATATCAGAGTGTTACAGTGAGGGGTGTGGGGTATATCAGAGTGTTACAGTGAGGGGTGTGGGATATATCAGAGTGTTACTGTGAGGGGTGTGGGGTATATCAGAGTGTTCCAGTGAGGGGTGTGGGGTATATCAGAGTGTTCCAGTGAGGGGTGTGGGGTATATCAGAGTGTTACAGTGAGGGGAGTGGGGTATTTCAGAGTGTTACAGTCAGGGGTGTGGGTTGTATCAGAGTGTTACAGTGAGGGGGGTGGAGTTTATCAGAGAGTTACAGTGAGGGGTGTGGGGTATATCAGAGTGTTACAGTGAGGGGTGTGGGGTATATCAGAGTGTTACAGTAAGGGGGGTGAGGTATATCAGAGTGTTACAGTGTGGGGTACATCAGTGTTACAGTGAGGGGTGTGGGGTATATCAGAGTGTTACAGTGAGGGGTGTGGGGTATATCAGAGTGTTACAGTGAGTGGTGTGGGGTATATCAGAGCGTTACAGTGAGGGGTGTGGGGTATATCAGTGTGTTACAGTGAGGGGGGTGGGGTATATCAGAGTGTTACAGTGAGGGGTGTGGGGTATATCAGAGTGTTCCAGTGAGGGGTGTGGGGTATATCAGAGTGTTCCAGTGAGGGGTGTGGGGTATATCAGAGTGTTCCAGTGAGGGGTGTGGGGTATATCAGAGTGTTCCAGTGAGGGGTGTGGGGTATATCAGAGTGTTACAGTGAGGCGTGTGGGGTATATCAGAGTGTTACAGTGAGGGGAGTGGGGTATATCAGAGTGTTACAGTGAGGGGTGTGGGTTGTATCAGAGTGTTACAGTGAGGAGTGTGGGGTATATCAGAGTGTTACAGTGTTGGGTATATCAGTGTTACAGTGAGGGGTGTGGGGTATATCAGAGTGTTACAGTGTGGGGTATATCAGTGTTACAGTAAGGGGTGTGGGGTATATCAGTGTGTTACAGTGAGTGGTGTGGGGTATATCAGAGTGTTACAGTGAGGGGGGTGGGGTATATCAGAGTGTTACAGTGAGGGGTGTGGGGTATATCAGAGTGTTACAGTGAGGGGTGTGGGGTATATCAGAGTGTTACAGTGAGGGGGGTGGGGTATATCACAGTGTTACAGTGAGGGGTGTGGGGTATATCAGTGTTTTACAGTGAGTGGTGTGGGGTATATCAGTGTGTTACAGTGAGGGGGGTGGGGTATATCAGAGTGTTACAGTGAGGGGGGTGGGGTATATCAGATTGTTACGGTGAGGGGTGTGGGGTATATCAGATTGTTACGGTGAGGGGTGTGGGGTATATCAGAGTGTTACAGTGAGGGGTGTGGGATATATCAGAGTGTTACAGTGAGGGGTGTGAGGTATATCAGAGTGTTACAGTGAGTGGTATGGGATATATCAGAGTGTTACAGTGAGGGGTGTGGGATATATCAGAGTGTTAAGGTGAGGGGTGTGGGGTATATCAGAGTTTTACAGTGAGGGGTGTGGGGTATATCAGAGTGTTACAGTGAGAGGTGTGGGGTATATCAGAGTGTTACGGTGAGGGGTGTGGGGTATATCAGAGTGTTACGGTGAGGGATGTGGGGTATATCATAGTGTTACGGTGAGGGGTGTGGGGTATATCAGAGTGTTACGGTGAGGGGTGTGGGATATATCAGAGTGTTACGGTGAGGCGTGTGGGGTATATCAGAGTGTTACGGTGAGGGGTGTGGAATATATCAGAGTGTTACAGTGAGGGGTGTGGGGTATATCAGTGTGTTACAGTGAGGGGTGTGGGATATATCAGAGTGTTACGGTGAGGCGTGTGGGCTATATCAGAGTGTTACGGTGAGGGGTGTGGAATATATCAGAGTGTTACAGTGAGGGGTGTGGGGTATATCAGAGTGTTACAGTAAGGGGTGTGGGGTATATCAGAGGGTTACAGTGAGGGGTGTGGGATATATCATAGTGTTACAGTGAGGGGTGTGGGGTATATCAGAGTGTTGCAGTGAGGGGTGTGGGGTGTATCAGAGTGTAACAGTGAGGGGTGTGGGGTATATCAGAGTGTTCCAGTCAGGGGTGTGGGGTATATCAGAGTGTTACAGTGAGGGGTATATCAGAGTGTCACAGTGAGGAGTGTGCGGTATATCAGAGTGTTACAATGAGGGGTGTGGGATATATCAGAGTTTTACGGTGAGGGGTGTGGGATATATCAGAGTGTTATGGTGAGGCGTGTGGGGTATATCAGAGTGTTACGGTGAGGGGTGTGGAATAGATCAGAGTGTTACAGTGAGTGGTGTGGGTTATATCGGAGTGTTACAGTGAGGGGTGTGGGATATATCAGAGTGTTACGGTGAGCGGTGTGGGGTATATCAGTGTGTTACAGGGAGGTGTGTGGGTTATATCAGAGTGTTACAGAGAGTGGTGTGGGGTATATCAGAGTGTTACAGTGAGGGGTGTGGGATATATCAGAGTGTAACTGTGAGGGGTGTGGGGTATGTCAGAGTGTTACAGTGAGGGCTGTGGTGTATATCAGAGTGTTACAGTGAGGGGTGTGGGGTATATCAGAGTGTTACAGTGAGGGGTGTGGCGTATATCAGTGTGTTACAGTGAGGGGTGAGGGGTGTATCAGAGTGTTACAGTGAGGGGTGTGGGGTATATCAGAGTGTTACAGTGAGGGGTGTGGGGTTTATCAGAGTGTTACAGTGAGGGGTGTGGGGTTTATCAGAGTGTTACAGTGAGGGGTGTGGGGTATATCAGAGTGTTACAGTGAGGGGTGTGGGGTATATCAGAGTGTTACAGTGAGGGGGGTGGGGTATATCAGAGTGTTACAGTGAGGGGTGTGGCGTATATCAGTGTGTTACAGTGAGAGGTGTGGGGTATATCAGTGTTACAGTGAGGGGTGTGGGGTATATCAGAGTGTTACAGTGAGGGGTGTGGGGTATATCAGTGTTACAGTGAGGGGTGTGGGGGATATCAGAGTGTTACAGTGAGGGTTGTGCGGAATGTCAGAGTGTTACTGTGAGGGGTGTGGGTTATATCAGAGTGTTACAGTGAGGGGTGTGAGGTATATCAGAGTTTTACAGTGAAGGGTATGGGATATATCGGAGTGTTACAGTGAGGGGTGTGGGATATATCAGAGTGTTAAGGTGAGGCGTGTGGGGTATATCAGAGTGTTACAGTGAGGGGTGTGGGGTATCTAAGAGTGTTACAGTGAGGGGTGTGGGGTATATCAGAGTGTTACAGTGAGGGGTGTGGGGTATATCAGAGTGTTACAGTGAGTGGGGTATATCAGTGTTTCAGTGAGGAGTGTGGGGTATATCAGAGTGTTACAGTGAGGGGTGTGGGGTATATCAGAGTGTTACAGTGAGGGGTGTGGGGTATATCAGAGTGTTACAGTGAGGGGTGTGTGATATATCAGAGTGTTACAGTGAGGGTAGTGGGGTATATCAGAGTGTTACAGTGAGGAGTGTGGGGTATATCAGAGTGTTACAGTGAGGGGTGTGGGGTATATCAGAGTGTTACAGTGAGGGGTGTGTGATATATCAGAGTGTTACTGTGAGGGGTGTGGGTTATATCAGAGTGTTACAGTGAGGGGTGTGCGGTATATCAGTGTTACAGTGAGGGGTGTGGGGTATATCAGAGTGTTCCAGTGAGGGGTGTGGGGTATATCAGAGTGTTACAGTGAGGGGTGTGGGGTATATCAGAGTGTTACAGTGAGGGGAGTGGGGTATATCAGAGTGTTACAGTGAGGGATGTGGGTTGTATCAGAGTGTTACGGTGAGGGGTGTGGGGTATATCAGAGTGTTACAGTGAGGGTGTGGGATATATCAGAGTGTTACAGTGAGGGGTGTGGGATATATCAGAGTGTTACGGTGAGGCGTTTGGGGTATATCAGAGTGTTAAGGTGAGGGGAGTGGGGTATATCAGAGTTTTACAGTGAGGGGTGTGGGATATATCAGAGTGTTACAGTGAGGGGTGTGGGGTATATCAGAGTGTTACAGTGAGGGGTGTGGGGTATATCACAGTGTTACAGTGAGGTGTGTGGGGTATATCTGTGTTACAGTGAGGGGTGTGGGGTATATCTGTGTTACAGAGAGTGGTGTGGGGTATATCTGTGTTACAGTGAGGGGTGTGGGGTATATCAGTGTTACAGTGAGGGGTGTGGGGAATATCAGAGTGTTACGGTGAGGGGTGTGGGGTATATCAGAGTGTTACAGTGAGGGGTTTGGGGTATTTCAGAGTGTTACAGTGAGTGGTGTGGGGTATATCAGAGTGTTACAGTGAGGGGTGTGGGGTATATCAGAGTGTTACAGTGAGGGGTGTGGGGTATATCAGAGTGTTACAGTGAGGGGTGTGGGGTATATCAGAGTGTTACAGTGAGCGGTGTGTGGTATATCATAGTGTTACAGTGAGGGGTGTGGGTTATATCAGAGTGTTACAGTGAGGGGTGTGGGATATTTCAGAGTGTTACAGTGAGCGTTGTGGGGTATATCAGAGTGTTACAGTGAGGGGTGTGGGGTATATCTGAGTGTTACAGTGAGGGCTGTGGGGTATATCAGGGTGTTACAGTGAGGGGTGTGGGGTATATCAGAGTGTTACAGTGAGGGGTGTGGGGTTTATCAGTGTTACAGTGAGGGGTGTGGAGTATATCAGAGTGTTACAGTGAGGGATGTGGGTTATATCCGTGTTACAGTGAGGGATGTTGGATATATCAGAGTGTTACAGTGAGGGGTGTGGGGTATATCCGAGTGTTACAGTGAGGGGTGTGGGGTATATCAGTGTTACAGTGTGTGGTGTGGAATATATCAGAGTGTTACAGTGAGGGGTGTGGGGTATATCAGTGTTACAGTGAGGGGTGTGGGATATATCAGACTGTTACAGTGAGGGGTGTGGGGTATATCAGTGTTACAGTGTGGGGTGTGGAATATATCAGAGTGTTACAGTGTGGGGTGTGGGGTATATCAGTGTTACAGTAACGGGTGTGGTGTATATCAGAGTGTTACAGTGAGTGGTGTGGGATATATCAGTGTTACAGTGAGGGGTGTGGAGTATATCAGAGTGTTACAGTGAGGGGTGTGGTGTATATCAGAGTGTTACAGTGTGGAGTATATCAGAGTGTTACAGTGAGGGGTGTGGAATATATCAGTGTTACAGTGAGGGGTGTGGAGTATATCAGAGTGTTACAGTGAGGGGTGTGGGGTATATCAGTGTTACAGTGAGGGGTGTGGGGTATATCAGAGTGTTGCAGTGAGGGGTGTGGGATATATCAGTGTTAAAGTGAGGGTTGTGGAATATATCAGAGTGTTACAGTGAGGGGTGTGGGATATATCAGTGTGTTACAGTGAGGGATGTGGGGTATATCAGAGTGTTACAGTGAGGGTTGTGGGATATATCAGAGTGTTACAGTGAGGGGTGTGGGATATATCAGAGTGTTACAGTGTGGGATGTGGGGTATATCAGAGTGTTACAGTGAGAGTTGTGGGGTATATCAGAATGTTTCAGTGAGTGGTGTGGGGTATATCAGAGTGTTACAGTGAGGGGTGTGGGGTATATCAGAGGGTTACAGTGAGGGGTGTGGGATATATCAGAGTGTTACAGTGAGGGATGTGGGGTATATCAGAGTGTTGCAGTGCGGTGTGTGGGGTATAACAGAGTGTAACAGTGAGGGTTGTGGGGTATATCAGAGTGTTCCAGTCAGGGGTTTGGGGTATATCAGATTGTTACAGTGAGGGAGTATATCAGAGTGTCACAGTGAGGGGTGTGGGGTATATCAGAGTGTTACAGTGAGGGATGTGGGGTATATCAGAGTGTTACAGTGAGGGGTGTGGGGTATATCAGTGTTACAGTGAGTGGTGTGGGGTATATCAGAGTGTTACGGTGAGGGGTGTGGGGTATATCAGTGTTACAGTGAGGCGTGTGGGGTATATCAGAGCGTTACAGTGAGGGGTGTGGGGTATATCAGTGTTACAGTGAGGGGTGTGGTGTATATCAGAGTGTTACAGTGAGGGATGTGGGTTATATCCGTGTTACAGTGAGGGATGTTGGATATATCAGAGTGTTACAGTGAGGGGTGTGGGGTATATCCGAGTGTTACAGTGAGGGGTGTGGGGTATATCAGTGTTACAGTGTGGGGTGTGGAATATATCAGAGTGTTACAGTGAGGGGTGTGGGGTATATCAGTGTTACAGTGAGGGGTGTGGGATATATCAGACTGTTACAGTGAGGGGTGTGGTGTATATCAGTGTTACAGTGTGGGGTGTGGAATATATCAGAGTGTTACAGTGTGGGGTGTGGGGTATATCAGTGTTACAGTAAGGGGTGTGGGGTATATCAGAGTGTTACAGTGAGTGGTGTGGGATATATCAGTGTTACAGTGAGGGGTGTGGAGTATATCAGAGTGTTACAGTGAGGGGTGTGGTGTATATCAGAGTGTTACAGTGTGGAGTATATCAGAGTGTTACAGTGAGGGGTGTGGAATATATCAGTGTTACAGTGAGGGGTGTGGAGTATATCAGAGTGTTACAGTGAGGGGTGTGGGGTATATCAGTGTTACAGTGAGGGGTGTGGGGTATATCAGAGTGTTGCAGTGAGGGGTGTGGGATATATCAGTGTTAAAGTGAGGGTTGTGGAATATATCAGAGTGTTACAGTGAGGGGTGTGGGATATATCAGTGTGTTACAGTGAGGGATGTAGGGTATATCAGAGTGTTACAGTGAGGGTTGTGGGATATATCAGAGTGTTACAGTGAGGGGTGTGGGATATATCAGAGTGTTACAGTGAGGGATGTGGGGTATATCAGAGTGTTACAGTGAGAGTTGTGGGGTATATCAGAATGTTTCAATGAGGGGTGTGGGGTATATCAGAGTGTTACAGTGAGGGGTGTGGGGTATATCAGAGGGTTACAGTGAGGGGTGTGGGATATATCAGAGTGTTACAGTGAGGGATGTGGGGTATATCAGAGTGTTGCAGTGCGGTGTGTGGGGTATAACAGAGTGTAACAGTGAGGGTTGTGGGGTATATCAGAGTGTTCCAGTCAGGGGTTTGGGGTATATCAGATTGTTACAGTGAGGGGTATATCAGAGTGTCACAGTGAGGGGTGTGGGGTATATCAGAGTGTTCCAGTCAGGGGTGTGGGGTATATCAGAGTGTTACAGTGAGGGGTATATCAGAGTGTCACAGTGAGGAGTGTGCGGTATATCAGAGTGTTACAATGAGGGGTGTGGGATATATCAGAGTGTTACGGTGAGGGGTGTGGGATATATCAGAGTGTTACGGTGAGGCGTGTGGGGTATATCAGAGTGTTACGGTGAGGGGTGTGGAATAGATCAGAGTGTTACAGTGAGTGGTGTGGGTTATATCGGAGTGTTACAGTGAGGGGTGTGGGATATATCAGAGTGTTACGGTGAGGGGTGTGGGGTATATCAGTGTGTTACAGTGAGGTGTGTGGGGTATATCAGAGTGTTACAGAGAGTGGTGTGGGGTATATCAGAGTGTTACAGTGAGGGGTGTGGGATATATCAGAGTGTAACTGTGAGGGGTGTGGGGTATGTCAGAGTGTTACAGTGAGGGCTGTGGTGTATATCAGAGTGTTACAGTGAGGGGTGTGGGGTATATCAGAGTGTTACAGTGAGGGGTGTGGCGTATATCAGTGTGTTACAGTGAGGGGTGTGGGGTGTATCAGAGTGTTACAGTGAGGGGTGTGGGGTATATCAGTGTGTTACAGTGAGGGGTGTGGGGTGTATCAGAGTGTTACAGTGAGGTGTGTGGGGTATATCAGAGTGTTACAGTGAGGGGTGTGGGGTTTATCAGAGTGTTACAGTGAGGGGTGTGGGGTTTATCAGAGTGTTACAGTGAGGGGTGTGGGGTATATCAGAGTGTTACAGTGAGGGGTGTGGGGTATATCAGAGTGTTACAGTGAGGGGGGTGGGGTATATCAGAGTGTTACAGTGAGGGGTGTGGCGTATATCAGTGTGTTACAGTGAGAGGTGTGGGGTATATCAGTGTTACAGTGAGGGGTGTGGGGTATATCAGAGTGTTACAGTGAGGGGTGTGGGTTATATCAGTGTTACAGTGAGGGGTGTGGGGGATATCAGAGTGTTACAGTGAGGGTTGTGCGGAATGTCAGAGTGTTACTGTGAGGGATGTGGGTTATATCAGAGTGTTACAGTGAGGGGTGTGAGGTATATCAGAGTTTTACAGTGAAGGGTATGGGATATATCAGAGTGTTACAGTGAGGGGTGTGGGATATATCAGAGTGTTAAGGTGAGGCGTGTGGGGTATATCAGAGTGTTACAGTGAGGGGTGTGGGGTATATAAGAGTGTTACAGTGTGGGGTGTGGGGTATATCAGAGTGTTACAGTGAGGGGTGTGGGGTATATCAGAGTGTTACAGTGAGTGGGGTATATCAGTGTTTCAGTGAGGAGTGTGGGGTATATCAGAGTGTTACAGTGAGGGGTGTGGGGTATATCAGAGTGTTACAGTGAGGGGTGTGGGGTATATCCGTGTGTTACAGTGAGGGGTGTGTGATATATCAGAGTGTTACAGTGAGGGTAGTGGGGTATATCAGAGTGTTACAGTGAGGAGTGTGGGGTATATCAGAGTGTTACAGTGAGGGGTGTGGGGTATATCAGAGTGTTACAGTGAGGGGTGTGTGATATATCAGAGTGTTACTGTGAGGGGTGTGGGTTATATCAGAGTGTTACAGTGAGGGGTGTGCGGTATATCAGTGTTACAGTGAGGGGTGTGGGGTATATCAGAGTGTTCCAGTGAGGGGTGTGGGGTATATCAGAGTGTTACAGTGAGGGGTGTGGGGTATATCAGAGTGTTACAGTGAGGGGAGTGGGGTATATCAGAGTGTTACAGTGAGGGATGTGGGTTGTATCAGAGTGTTACGGTGAGGGGTGTGGGGTATATCAGAGTGTTACAGTGAGGGTGTGGGGTATATCAGAGTGTTACAGTGAGGGGTGTGGGATATATCAGAGTGTTACAGTGAGGGGTGTGGGGTATATCAGAGTGTTACAGTGAGGGGTGTGGGGTATATCAGAGTGTTACAGTGAGGTGTGTGGGGTATATCTGTGTTACAGTGAGGGGTGTGGGGTATATCTGTGTTACAGAGAGTGGTGTGGGGTATATCTGTGTTACAGTGAGGGGTGTGGGGTATATCAGTGTTACAGTGAGGGGTGTGGGGAATATCAGAGTGTTACGGTGAGGGGTGTGGGGTATATCAGAGTGTTACAGTGAGGGGTGTGGGGTATATCAGCGTGTTACAGTGAGCGGTGTGTGGTATATCATAGTGTTACAGTGAGGGGTGTGGGATATTTCAGAATGTTACAGTGAGCGTTGTGGGGTATATCAGAGTGTTACAGTGAGGGGTGTGGGGTATATCAGAGTGTTACAGTGAGGGCTGTGGGGTATATCAGGGTGTTACAGTGAGGGGTGTGGGGTATATCAGAGTGTTACAGTGAGGGGTGTGGGGTTTATCAGTGTTACAGTGAGGGGTGTGGAGTATATCAGAGTGTTACAGTGAGGGATGTGGGTTATATCCGTGTTACAGTGAGGGATGTTGGATATATCAGAGTGTTACAGTGAGGGGTGTGGGGTATATCCGAGTGTTACAGTGAGGGGTGTGGGGTATATCAGTGTTACAGTGTGGGGTGTGGAATATATCAGAGTGTTACAGTGAGGGGTGTGGGGTATATCAGTGTTACAGTGAGGGGTGTGGGATATATCAGACTGTTACAGTGAGGGGTGTGGGGTATATCAGTGTTACAGTGTGGGGTGTGGAATATATCAGAGTGTTACAGTGTGGGGTGTGGGGTATATCAGTGTTACAGTAACGGGTGTGGTGTATATCAGAGTGTTACAGTGAGTGGTGTGGGATATATCAGTGTTACAGTGAGGGGTGTGGAGTATATCAGAGTGTTACAGTGAGGGGTGTGGTGTATATCAGAGTGTTACAGTGTGGAGCATATCAGAGTGTTACAGTGAGGGGTGTGGAATATATCAGTGTTACAGTGAGGGGTGTGGAGTATATCAGAGTGTTACAGTGAGGGGTGTGGGGTATATCAGTGTTACAGTGAGGGGTGTGGGGTATATCAGAGTGTTGCAGTGAGGGGTGTGGGATATATCAGTGTTAAAGTGAGGGTTGTGGAATATATCAGAGTGTTACAGTGAGGGGTGTGGGATATATCAGTGTGTTACAGTGAGGGATGTGGGGTATATCAGAGTGTTACAGTGAGGGTTGTGGGATATATCAGAGTGTTACAGTGAGGGGTGTGGGATATATCAGAGTGTTACAGTGAGGGACGTGGGGTATATCAGAGTGTTACAGTGAGATTTGTGGGGTATATCAGAATGTTTCAGTGAGTGGTGTGGGGTATATCAGAGTGTTACAGTGAGGGGTGTGGGGTATATCAGAGGGTTACAGTGAGGGGTGTGGGATATATCAGAGTGTTACAGTGAGGGATGTGGGGTATATCAGAGTGTTGCAGTGCGGTGTGTGGGGTATAACAGAGTGTAACAGTGAGGGTTGTGGGGTATATCAGAGTGTTCCAGTCAGGGGTTTGGGGTATATCAGATTGTTACAGTGAGGGAGTATATCAGAGTGTCACAGTGAGTGGTGTGGGGTATATCAGAGTGTTACAGTGAGGGATGTGGGGTATATCAGAGTGTTACAGTGAGGGGTGTGGGGTATATCAGTGTTACAGTGAGTGGTGTGGGGTATATCAGAGTGTTACGGTGAGGGGTGTGGGGTATATCAGTGTTACAGTGAGGCGTGTGGGGTATATCAGAGCGTTACAGTGAGGGGTGTGGGGTATATCAGTGTTACAGTGAGGGGTGTGGTGTATATCAGAGTGTTACAGTGAGGGATGTGGGTTATATCCGTGTTACAGTGAGGGATGTTGGATATATCAGAGTGTTACAGTGAGGGGTGTGGGTATATCCGAGTGTTACAGTGAGGGGCGTGGGGTATATCAGTGTTACAGTGTGGGGTGTGGAATATATCAGAGTGTTACAGTGAGGGGTGTGGGGTATATCAGTGTTACAGTGAGGGGTGTGGGATATATCAGACTGTTACAGTGAGGGGTGTGGTGTATATCAGTGTTACAGTGTGGGGTGTGGAATATATCAGAGTGTTACAGTGTGGGGTGTGGGGTATATCAGTGTTACAGTAAGGGGTGTGGGGTATATCAGAGTGTTACAGTGAGTGGTGTGGGATATATCAGTGTTACAGTGAGGGGTGTGGAGTATATCAGAGTGTTACAGTGAGGGGTGTGGTGTATATCAGAGTGTTACAGTGTGGAGTATATCAGAGTGTTACAGTGAGGGGTGTGGAATATATCAGTGTTACAGTGAGGGGTGTGGAGTATATCAGAGTGTTACAGTGAGGGGTGTGGGGTATATCAGTGTTACAGTGAGGGGTGTGGGGTATATCAGAGTGTTGCAGTGAGGGGTGTGGGATATATCAGTGTTAAAGTGAGGGTTGTGGAATATATCAGAGTGTTACAGTGAGGGGTGTGGGATATATCAGTGTGTTACAGTGAGGGATGTGGGGTATATCAGAGTGTTACAGTGAGGGTTGTGGGATATATCAGAGTGTTACAGTGAGGGGTGTGGGATATATCAGAGTGTTACAGTGAGGGATGTGGGGTATATCAGAGTGTTACAGTGAGAGTTGTGGGGTATATCAGAATGTTTCAATGAGGGGTGTGGGGTATATCAGAGTGTTACAGTGAGGCGTGTGGGGTATATCAGAGGGTTACAGTGAGGGGTGTGGGATATATCAGAGTGTTACAGTGAGGGATGTGGGGTATATCAGAGTGTTGCAGTGCGGTGTGTGGGGTATAACAGAGTGTAACAGTGAGGGTTGTGGGGTATATCAGAGTGTTCCAGTCAGGGGTTTGGGGTATATCAGATTGTTACAGTGAGGCGTATATCAGAGTGTCACAGTGAGGGGTGTGGGGTATATCAGAGTGTTACAGTGAGGGATGTGGGGTATATCAGAGTGTTACAGTGAGGGGTGTGGGGTATATCAGTGTTACAGTGAGTGGTGTGGGGTATATCAGAGTGTTACGGTGAGGGGTGTGGGGTATATCAGTGCTACAGTGAGGCGTGTGGGGTATATCAGAGCGTTGCAGTGAGGGGTGTGGGATATATCAGAGTGTTACAGTGAGGGGTGTGAGGTATATCAGAGTGTTACAGTGAGGGGTATGGGATATATCAGAGTGTTACAGTGAGGGGTGTGGGATATATCAGAGTGTTAATGTGAGGGTTGTGGGGTATATCAGAGTGTTACAGTGAGGGGTGTGGGGTATATCAGAGTGTTACAGTGAGGGGTGTGGTGTACATCAGAGTGTTACAGTGAGGGTTGTGGGGTATATTAGAGTGTTACGGTGAGGGGTGTGGGGTATATCAGAGTGTTACAGTGAGGGGTGTGGGGTATATCAGAGTGTTACAGTGAGGGGTGTGGGATATATCAGAGTGTTACGTTGAGGGGTGTGGGGTATAACAGATTGTTACAGTGAGGGGTGTATCAGAGTGTCACAGTGTGGGGTGTGGGGTATATCAGAGTGTTACAGTGAGGGATGTGGGGTATATCAGAGTGTTACGGTGAGGGGTGTGGGGTATATCAGTGTTACAGTGAGGCGTGTGGGGTATATCAGAGTGTTACAGTGAGGGGTGTGAGGTATATCAGAGTGTTACAGTGAGGGGTGTGGGGTATATCAGAGTGTTACAGTGAGGGGAGTGGGGTATATCAGAGTGTTACAGTGAGGGATGTGGGTTGTATCAGAGTGTTACAGTGAGGGGTGTGGGGTATATCAGAGTGTTACAGTGTGGGGTATATCAGTGTTACAGTGAGGGGTGTGGGGTATATCAGAGTGTTACTGTGAGGGGTGTGGGGTATATCAGAGTGTTACAGTGAGTGGTGTGGGGTATATCAGAGTGTTACAGTGAGGGGTGTGGGGTATATCAGAGTGTTACAGTGAGGGTTGTGGGGTATATCAGTGTTACAGTGAGGGGTGTGGGGTATATCAGAGTGTTACAGTGAGGGGTGTGCGGAATGTCAGAGTGTTACTGTGAGTGGTGTGGTGTATATCAGAGTGTTACAGTGAGTGGTGTGGGGTATATCAGAGTGTTACAGTGAGGGGTGTGGGGTATATCTGTGTTACAGTGAGGGGTGTGGGGTATATCTGTGTTACAGAGAGTGGTGTGGGGTATATCTGTGTTACTGTGAGGGGTGCGGGGTATATCAGTGTTACAGTGATGGGTGTGGGGAATATCAGAGTGTTACGGTGAGCGGTGTGGGGTATATCAGAGTGTTACAGTGAGGGGTGTGGGGTATTTCAGAGTGTTACAGTGAGGGGTGTGGGGTATATCAGAGTGTTACAGTGAGGGGTGTGGGGTATATCAGAGTGTTACAGTGAGGGGTGTGGGGTATATCAGAGTGTTACAGTGAGGGGTGTGGGGTATATCAGAGTGTTACAGTGAGCGGTGTGGGATATATCAGAGTGTTACAGTGAGGGGTGTGGGTTATATCAGAGTGTTACAGTGAGCGGTGTGGGATATATCAGAGTGTTACAGTGAGGGGTGTGGGGTATATCAGAGTGTTACAGTGAGGGGTGTGCGGTATATCAGAGCGTTACAGTGAGGGGTGTGGGGTATATCAGTGTTACAGTGAGGGGTGTGGGGTATATCAGAGTGTTACAGTGAGGGGTGTGGGGAATGTCAGAGTGTTACTGTGAGGGGTGTGGGGTATATCAGAGTGTTACAGTGAGCGGTGTGGGGTATATCAGAGTGTTACAGTGAGGGGTGTGGGGTATATCAGAGTGTTACAGTGAGGGGTGTGGGGTATATCAGGGTGTTACAGTGAGGGGTGTGGGGTATATCAGAGTGTTACAGTGATGGGTGTGTGGTTTATCAGTGTTACAGTGAGGGGTGTGGAGTATATCAGAGTGTTACAGTGAGGGATGTGGGTTATATCCGTGTTACAGTGAGGGATGTTGGATATATCAGAGTGTTACAGTGAGGGGTGTGGGGTATATCCGAGTGTTATAGTGAGGGGTGTGGGGTATATCAATGTTACAGTGTGGGGTGTGGAATATATCAGAGTGTTACAGTGAGGGGTGTGGGGTATATCAGTGTTACAGTGAGGGGTGTGGGATATATCAGACTGTTACAGTGAGGGGTGTGGGGTATATCAGTGTTACAGTGTGGGGTGTGGAATATATCAGAGTGTTACAGTGTGAGGTGTGGGGTATATCAGTGTTACAGTAAGGGGTGTGGGGTATATCAGAGTGTTACAGTGAGGAGTTTGGAATATATCACTGTTACAGTGAGGGGTGTGGAGTATATCAGAGTGTTACAGTGAGGGGTGTGGGGTATATCAGTGTTACAGTGAGGGGTGTGGGGTATATCAGAGTGTTGCAGTGAGGGGTGTGGGATATATCAGTGTTAAAGTGAGGGTTGTGGAATATATCAGAGTGTTACAGTGAGGGGTGTGGGATATATCAGTGTGTTACAGTGAGGGATGTGGGGTATATCAGAGTGTTACAGTGAGGGGTGTGGGATATATCTGAGTGTTACAGTGAGGGGTGTGGGATATATCAGAGTGTTACAGTGAGGGATGTGGGGTATATCAGAGTGTTACAGTGAGGGGTGTGGGGTATATCAGAATGTTTCAGTGAGGGGTGTGGGGTATATCAGAGTGTTACAGTGAGGGGTGTGGGGTATATCAGAGGGTTACAGTGAGGGGTGTGGGATATATCAGAGTGTTACAGTGAGGGATGTGGGGTATATCAGAGAGTTGCAGTGCGGTGTGTGGGGTATAACAGAGTGTAACAGTGAGGGTTGTGGGGTATATCAGAGTGTTCCAGTCAGGGGTTTGGGGTATATCAGATTGTTACAGTGAGGGGTATATCAGAGTGTCACAGTGAGGGGTGTGGGGTATATCAGAGTGTTACAGTGAGGGATGTGGGGTATATCAGAGTGTTTCAGTGAGGGGTGTGGGGTATATCAGTGTTACAGTGAGTGGTGTGGGGTATATCAGAGTGTTACGGTGAGGGGTGTGGGGTATATCAGTGTTACAGTGAGGCGTGTGGGGTATATCAGAGCGTTACAGTGAGGGGTGTGGGGTATATCAGTGTTACAGTGAGGGGTGTGGTGTATATCAGAGTGTTAACGTGAGGGGTGTGGGGTATATCAGAGTGTTACAGTGAGGGGTGTGGGATATATCAGAGTGTTACAGTGAGGGGTGTGAGGTATATCAGAGTGTTACAGTGAGGGGTATGGGACATATCAGAGTGTTACAGTGAGGGGTGTGGGATATATCAGAGTATTAAGGTGAGGGTTGTGGGGTATATCAGAGTGTTACAGTGAGGGGTGTGGGGTATATCAGAGTGTTACATTGAGGGGTGTGGGGTATATCAGAGTGTTACAGTGAGGGGTGTGGGGTATATTAGAGTGTTACGGTGAGGGGTGTGGGGTATATCAGAGTGTTACAGTGAGGGGTGTGGGGTATATCAGAGTGTTACAGTGAGGGGTGTGGGATATATCAGAGTGTTACGTTGAGGGGTGTGGGGTATATCAGATTGTTACAGTGAGGGGTATATCAGAGTGTCACAGTGAGGGGTGTGGGGTAAATCAGAGTGTTACAGTGAGGGATGTGGGGTATATCAGAGTGTTACAGTGAGGGGTGTGGGGTATATCAGTGTTACAGTGAGTGGTGTGGGGTATATCAGAGTGTTACGCTGAGGGGTGTGGGGTATTTCAGTGTTACAGTGAGGCGTGTGGGGTATATCAGAGTGTTACAGTGAGGGGTGTGGGGTATATCAGTGTTACAGTGAGGGGTGTGGTGTATATCAGAGTGTTACAGTGAGGGATGTGGGGTATATCAGAGTGTTACAGTGAGCGGTGTGGGGGATATCAGAGTGTTACAGTGAGGGGTGTGGGATATATCAGAGTGTTACAGTGAGGGGTGTGGGGTATATCAGAGTGTTACAGTGAGGGGTGTGTGGTATATCAGAGTGTAACAGTGAGGGGTGTGGTGTATATCAGTGTTACAGTGAGGGGTGTGGGGTATATCTGAGTGTTACAGTGAGGGGTGTGGGGTACATCAGAGTGTTACAGTGAGGGGTGTGGGGTATATCAGAGTGTTACAGTGAGGGGTGTGGGGTATATCAGTGTGTTACAGTGAGGGGTGTGCGGTGTATCACAGTGTTGCAGCGAGGGGTGTGGGGTTTATCAGAGTGTTACAGTGAGGGGCTTGGTGTATATCAGAGTGTTACAGTGAGGGGGGTGGGGTATATCAGAGTGTTACAGTGAGGGGTCTGGGGTATATCAGAGTGTAACAGTGAGGGGTGTGTGGTATATCAGTGTTACAGTGAGGGGTGTGGGGTATATCAGAGTGTTACAGTGAGGGGGGTGGGGTATATCAGATTCTTAAAGTGAGGGGTGTGGGGTATATCAGAGTGTAACAGTGAGGGCTGTGGGGTATATCAGAGTGTTACAGTGAGGGGTGTGGGGTATATCAGAGTGTTACAGTGAGGGGTGTGGGGTATATCAGTGTTACAGTGAGGGTTGTGGGGTATATCAGAGTGTTACAGTGAGGGGTGTGGGGAATGTCAGAGTGTTACTGTGAGGGGTGTGGGGTATATCAGAGTGTTGCAGTGAGGGGGGTGGGGTATATCAGAGTGTTACAGTGAGGGGTGTGGGGTATATCAGTGTTACAGTGAGTGGTGTGTGGTATATCAGAGTGTTACAGTGAGGGGTGTGGGGAATGTCAGAGTGTTACGGTGAGGGGTGTGGAATATATCAGAGTGTTACAGTGAGGGGTGTGGGGTATATCAGAGTTTTACAGTGAGGGGTGTGGGGAATATCAGAGGGTTACAGTGAGGTGTGTGGAATATATCAGAGTGTTACAGTGAGTGGTGTGGGGTATATCAGAGTGTTGCAGTGACGGGTGTGGGGTATATCAGAGTGTAACAGTGAGGGGTGTGGTGTATATCAGAGTGTTCCAGTCAGGGGTGTGAGGTATATCAGAGTGTTACAGTGAGGGGTATATCAGAGTGTCACAGTGAGGGGTGTGGGGTATATCAGAGTGTTACAGTGAGGGATGTGGGGTATATCAGAGTTTTACAGTGAGGGGTGTGGGGTATATCAGAGTGTTACAGTGAGGGGTGTGGGGTATATCAGAGTGTTACATTGAGGGGTGTGTGGTATATCAGAGTGTAACAGTGAGGGGTGTGGGGTATATCAGTGTTACAGTGAGGGGTGTGGGGTATATCAGAGTGTTACAGTGAGGAGTGTGGGGTATATCAGAGTGTTACAGTGAGCCGTGTGGGGTATATCAGAGTGTTACAGTGAGGGGTGTGGGGTATATCAGAGTGTTACAGTGAGGGGGGTGGGGTATATCTGAGTGTTACAGTGAGGGGTGTGGGGTATATCAGAGTGTACCTGTGAGGGTTGTGGGGTATATCAGAGTGTTTCAGTGAGGGGTGTGGGGTATATCCGTGTTACAGTGAGGGATGTGGGATATATCAGAGTGTTACAGTGAGGGGTGTGGCGTATATCAGAGTGTTATAGTGAGGGGTTTGGGGTATATCAGTGTTACAGTGTGGGGCGTGAAATATATCAGAGTGTTACAGTGAGGGGTGTGGGGTATATCAGTGTTACAGTGAGGGGTGTGGGATATATCAGACTGTTACAGTGAGGGTTGTGGGGTATATCAGTGTTACAGTGTGGGGTGTGGAATATATCATAGTGTTACAGTGTGGGGTGTGGGGTATATCAGTGTTACAGTAAGGGGTGTGGGGTATATCAGAGTGTTACAGTGAGGGGTGTGGGATATATCAGTGTTACAGTGAGGGGTGTGGAGTATATCAGAGTGTTACAGTGAGGGGTGTGGTGTATATCAGAGTGTTACAGTGTAGAGTATATCAGAGTGTTACAGTGAGGGGTGTGGAATATATCAGTGTTACAGTGAGGGGTGTGGAGTATATCAGAGTGTTACAGTGAGGGGTTTGGGGTATATCAGTGTTACAGTGAGGGGTGTGGCGTATATCAGAGTGTTACAGTGAGGGGTGTGGGATATATCAGTGTTACAGTGATTGGTGTGGAATATATCAGAGTGTTACAGTGAGGGGTGTGGGATATATCAGTGTGTTACAGTGAGGGATGTGGGGTATACCAGAGTGTTACAGTGAGGGGTGTGGGATATATCAGAGTGTTACAGTGAGGGGTGTGGGATATATCTGAGTGTTACAGTGAGGGGTGTGGGGTATATCAGAGTGTTACAGTGAGGGGTGTGGGGTATATCAGAATGTTTCAGTGAGTGGTGTGAGGTATATCAGAGTGTTACAGTTAGGGGTGTGGGGTATATCAGAGGGTTACAGTGAGGGGTGTGGGATATATCTGAGTGTTACAGTGAGGGGTCTGGGGTATATCAGAGTGTTACAGTGAGGGGTGTGGGGTATATCAGGGTGTTACAGTGAGGGGTGTGGGGTATATCAGAGTGTTACAGTGATGGGTGTGTGGTTTATCAGTGTTACAGTGAGGGGTGTGGAGTATATCAGAGTGTTACAGTGAGGGATGTGGGTTATATCCGTGTTACAGTGAGGGATGTTGGATATATCAGAGTGTTACAGTGAGGGGTGTGGGGTATATCTGAGTGTTATAGTGAGGGGTGTGGGGTATATCAATGTTACAGTGTGGGGTGTGGAATATATCAGAGTGTTACAGTGAGGGGTGTGGGGTATATCAGTGTTACAGTGAGGGGTGTGGGATATATCAGACTGTTACAGTGAGGGGTGTGGGGTATATCAGTGTTACAGTGTGGGGTGTGGAATATATCAGAGTGTTACAGTGTGAGGTGTGGGGTATATCAGTGTTACAGTAAGGGGTGTGGGGTATATCAGAGTGTTACAGTGAGGAGTTTGGAATATATCACTGTTACAGTGAGGGGTGTGGAGTATATCAGAGTGTTACAGTGAGGGGTGTGGGGTATATCAGTGTTACAGTGAGGGGTGTGGGGTATATCAGAGTGTTGCAGTGAGGGGTGTGGGATATATCAGTGTTAAAGTGAGGGTTGTGGAATATATCAGAGTGTTACAGTGAGGGGTGTGGGATATATCAGTGTGTTACAGTGAGGGATGTGGGGTAGATCAGAGTGTTACAGTGAGGGGTGTGGGATATATCAGAGTGTTACAGTGAGGGGTGTGGGATATATCAGAGTGTTACAGTGAGGGATGTGGGGTATATCAGAGTGTTACAGTGAGGGGTGTGGGGTATATCAGAATGTTTCAGTGAGGGGTGTGGGGTATATCAGAGTGTTACAGTGAGGGGTGTGGGGTATATCAGAGGGTTACAGTGAGGGGTGTGGGATATATCAGAGTGTTACAGTGAGGGATGTGGGGTATATCAGAGAGTTGCAGTGCGGTGTGTGGGGTATAACAGAGTGTAACAGTGAGGGTTGTGGGGTATATCAGAGTGTTCCAGTCAGGGGTTTGGGGTATATCAGATTGTTACAGTGAGGGGTATATCAGAGTGTCACAGTGAGGGGTGTGGGGTATATCAGAGTGTTACAGTGAGGGATGTGGGGTATATCAGAGTGTTACAGTGAGGGGTGTGGGGTATATCAGTGTTACAGTGAGTGGTGTGGGGTATATCAGAGTGTGACGGTGAGGGGTGTGGGGTATATCAGTGTTACAGTGAGGCGTGTGGGGTATATCAGAGCGTTACAGTGAGGGGTGTGGGGTATATCAGTGTTACAGTGAGGGGTGTGGTGTATATCAGAGTGTTAACGTGAGGGGTGTGGGGTATATCAGAGTGTTACAGTGAGGGTTGTGGGATATATCAGAGTGTTACAGTGAGGGGTGTGAGGTATATCAGAGTGTTACAGTGAGGGGTATGGGATATATCAGAGTGTTACAGTGAGGGGTGTGGGATATATCAGAGTGTTAAGGTGAGGGTTGTGGGGTATATCAGAGTGTTACAGTGAGGGGTGTGGGGTATATCAGAGTGTTACAGTGAGGGGTGTGGGGTATATCAGAGTGTTACAGTGAGGGGTGTGGGGTATATTAGAGTGTTACGGTGAGGGGTGTGGGGTATATCAGAGTGTTACAGTGAGGGGTGTGGGGTATATCAGAGTGTTACAGTGAGGGGTGTGGGATATATCAGAGTGTTACGTTGAGGGGTGTGGGGTATATCAGATTGTTACAGTGAGGGGTATATCAGAGTGTCACAGTGAGGGGTGTGGGGTAAATCAGAGTGTTACAGTGAGGGATGTGGGGTATATCAGAGTGTTACAGTGAGGGGTGTGGGGTATATCAGTGTTACAGTGAGTGGTGTGGGGTATATCAGAGTGTTACGCTGAGGGGTGTGGGGTATTTCAGTGTTACAGTGAGGCGTGTGGGGTATATCAGAGTGTTACAGTGTGGGGTGTGGGGTATATCAGTGTTACAGTGAGGGGTGTGGTGTATATCAGAGTGTTACAGTGAGGGATGTGGGGTATATCAGAGTGTTACAGTGAGCGGTGTGGGGGATATCAGAGTGTTACAGTGAGGGGTGTGGGATATATCAGAGTGTTACAGTGAGGGGTGTGGGGTATATCAGAGTGTTACAGTGAGGGGTGTGTGGTATATCAGAGTGTAACAGTGAGGGGTGTGGTATATATCAGTGTTACAGTGAGGGGTGTGGGGTATATCAGAGTGTTACAGTGAGGGGTGTGGGGTACATCAGAGTGTTACAGTGAGGGGTGTGGGGTATATCAGAGTGTTACAGTGAGGGGTGTGGGGTATATCAGTGTGTTACAGTGAGGGGTGTGCGGTGTATCAGAGTGTTGCAGCGAGGGGTGTGGGGTTTATCAGAGTGTTACAGTGAGGGGCTTGGTGTATATCAGAGTGTTACAGTGAGGGGGGTGGGGTATATCAGAGTGTTACAGTGAGGGGTCTGGGGTATATCAGAGTGTAACAGTGAGGGGTGTGTGGTATATCAGTGTTACATTGAGGGGTGTGGGGTATATCAGAGTGTTACAGTGAGGGGGGTGGGGTATATCAGATTCTTAAAGTGAGGGGTGTGGGGTATATCAGAGTGTAACAGTGAGGGCTGTGGGGTATATCAGAGTGTTACAGTGAGGGGTGTGGGGTATATCAGAGTGTTACAGTGAGGGGTGTGGGGTATATCAGTGTTACAGTGAGGATTGTGGGGTATATCAGAGTGTTACAGTGAGGGGTGTGGGGAATGTCAGAGTGTTACTGTGAGGGGTGTGGGGTATATCAGAGTGTTGCAGTGAGGGGGGTGGGGTATATCAGAGTGTTACAGTGAGGGGTGTGGGGTATATCAGTGTTACAGTGAGTGGTGTGTGGTATATCAGAGTGTTACAGTGAGGGGTGTGGGGAATGTCAGAGTGTTACGGTGAGGGGTGTGGAATATATCAGAGTGTTACAGTGAGGGGTGTGGGGTATATCAGAGTTTTACAGTGAGGGGTGTGGGGAATATCAGAGGGTTACAGTGAGGTGTGTGGAATATATCAGAGTGTTACAGTGAGTGGTGTGGGGTATATCAGAGTGTTGCAGTGAGGGGTGTGGGGTATATCAGAGTGTAACAGTGAGGGGTGTGGTGTATATCAGAGTGTTCCAGTCAGGGGTGTGGGGTATATCAGAGTGTTACAGTGAGGGGTATATTAGAGTGTCACAGTGAGGGGTGTGGGGTATATCAGAGTGTTACAGTGAGGGATGTGGGGTATATCATAGTTTTACAGTGAGGGGTGTGGGGTATATCAGAGTGTTACAGTGAGGGGTGTGGGGTATATCAGAGTGTTACATTGAGGGGTGTGTGGTATATCAGAGTGTAACAGTGAGGGGTGTGGGGTATATCAGTGTTACAGTGAGGGGTGTGGGGTATATCAGAGTGTTACAGTGAGGAGTGTGGGGTATATCAGAGTGTTACAGTGAGCCGTGTGGGGTATATCAGAGTGTTACAGTGAGGGGTGTGGGGTATATCAGAGTGTTACAGTGAGGGGGGTGGGGTATATCAGAGTGTTACAGTGAGGGGTGTGGGGTATATCAGAGTGTACCTGTGAGGGTTGTGGGGTATATCAGAGTGTTACAGTGAGGGGTGTGGGGTATATCAGAGTGTTACAGTGAGGGGTGTTAGGGTATATCAGAGTGTACCTGTGAGGGGTGTGGGGTATATCAGAGTGTTTCAGTGAGCGGTGTGGGGTATATCCGTGTTACAGTGAGGGATGTGGGATATATCAGAGTGTTACAGTGAGGGGTGTGGCGTATATCAGAGTGTTATAGTGAGAGGTTTGGGGTATATCAGTGTTACAGTGTGGGGCGTGAAATATATCAGAGTGTTACAGTGAGGGGTGTGGGGTATATCAGTGTTACAGTGAGGGGTGTGGGATATATCAGACTGTTACAGTGAGGGGTGTGGGGTATATCAGTGTTACAGTGTGGGGTGTGGAATATATCATAGTGTTACAGTGTGGGGTGTGGGGTATATCAGTGTTACAGTAAGGGGTGTGGGGTATATCAGAGTGTTACAGTGAGGGGTGTGGGATATATCAGTGTTACAGTGAGGGGTGTGGAGTATATCAGAGTGTTACAGTGAGGGGTGTGGTGTATATCAGAGTGTTACAGTGTAGAGTATATCAGAGTGTTACAGTGAGGGGTGTGGAATATATCAGTGTTACAGTGAGGGGTGTGGAGTATATCAGAGTGTTACAGTGAGGGGTTTGGGGTATATCAGTGTTACAGTGAGGGGTGTGGTGTATATCAGAGTGTTACAGTGAGGGGTGTGGGATATATCAGTGTTACAGTGAGGGGTGTGGAATATATCAGAGTGTTACAGTGAGGGGTGTGGGATATATCAGTGTGTTACAGTGAGGGATGTGGGGTATACCAGAGTGTTACAGTGAGGGGTGTGGGATATATCAGAGTGTTACAGTGAGGGGTGTGGGATATATCTGAGTGTTACAGTGAGGGGTGTGGGGTATATCAGAGTGTTACAGTGAGGGGTGTGGGGTATATCAGAATGTTTCAGTGAGGGGTGTGAGGTATATCAGAGTGTTACAGTTAGGGGTGTGGGGTATATCAGAGGGTTACAGTGAGGGGTGTGGGATATATCAGAGTGTTACAGTGAGGGGTCTGGGGTATATCAGAGTGTTGCAGTGAGTGGTGTGGGGTATATCAGAGTGTAACAGTGAGGGGTGTTGTGTATATCAGAGTGTTCCAGTCAGGGGTTTGGGGTATTTCAGAGTGTTACATTGAGGGGTATATCAGAGTGTCACAGTGAGGGGTGTGGGGTATATCAGAGTGTTACAGTGAGGGATGTGGGGTATATCAGAGTGTTGCAGTGAGGGGTGTGGGGTATATCAGTGTTACAGTGAGTGGTGTGGGGTATATCAGAGTGTTACGGTGAGGGGTGTGGGGTATATCAGTGTTACAGTGAGGCGTGTGGGGTATATCAGAGTGTTACAGTGAGGGGTGTGTGGTATTTCAGTGTTACAGTGAGGGGTGTGGTGTATATCAGAGTGTTACGGTGAGGGGTGTGGGGTATATCAGAGTGATACAGTGAGGGGTGTGGGATATATCAGAGTGTTACAGTGAGGGGTGTGAGGTATATCAGAGTGTTACAGTGAGGGGTATGGGATATATCAGAGTGTTACAGTGAGGGGTGTGGGATATATCAGAGTGTTACAGTGAGTGGTGTGGGGTATATCAGAGTGTTACAGTGAGGGGTGTGGGGTATATCAGAGTCTTACAGTGAGGGGTGTGGGGTATATCAGAGTGTTACGGTGAGGGGTGTGGGGTATATCAGAGTGTTACAGTGAGGGGTGTGGGGTATATCAGAGTGTTACAGTGAGGGGTGTGGGATACATCAGAGTGTTACGGTGAGGGCTGTGGGGTATATCGGAGTGTTACAGTGAGGGCTGTGGGATATATCAGAGTGTTACGGTGAGGCGTGTAGGGTATATCAGAGTGTTACGGTGAGGAGTGTGGAATATATCAGAGTGTTACAGTGAGGGGTGTTGGGTATATCAGTGTGTTACAGTGAGGGGTGTGGGGTATATCAGAGTGTTACTGTGAGGGGTGTGGGATATATCAGAGTGTTACGGTCAGGCGTGTGGGGTATATCAGAGTGTTACGGTGAGGGGTGTGGATTATATCAGAGTGTTACAGTGAGGGGTGTGGTGTATATCAGAGTGTTACAGTGAGGGGTGTGGGGTATATCAGAGGGTTACAGAGAGGTGTGTGCGATATATCAGAGTGTTACAGTGAGGGGTGTGGGGTATATCAGAGTGTTGCAGTGAGGGGTGTGGGGTATATCAGAGTGTAACAGTGAGGGGTGTGGGGTATATCAGAGTGTTCCAGTCAGGGGTGTGGGGTATATCAGAGTGTTACAGTGAGGGGTATATCAGAGTGTCACAGTGAGGGGTGTGGGGTATATCAGAGTGTTACAGTGAGCGATGTGGGGTATATCAGAGTGTTACAGTGAGGGGTGTGGGGTATATCAGTGTTACAGTGAGTGGTGTGGGGTATATCAGAGTGTTACGGTGACGGGTGTGGGGTATATCAGTGTTACAGTGAGGCGTGTGGGGTATATCAGAGTGTTACAGTGAGGGGTGTGGGGTATATCAGTGTTACAGTGAGGGGTGTGGTGTATATCAGAGTGTTGCGGTGAGGGGTGTGGGGCATATCAGAGTGTTACAGTGAGGGGTGTGGGATATATCAGAGTGTTACATTGAGGGGTGTGAGGTATATCAGAGTGTTACAGTGAGGGGTATGGGATATATCAGAGTGTTACAGTGAGTGGTGTGGGGTATATCAGAGTGTTACAGTTAGGGGTGTGGGGTATATCAGAGTGTTACAGTGGGGGGTGTGGGGTATATCAGAGTGTTACAGTGAGGGGTGTGGGGTATATCAGAGTGTTACAGTGAGGGGTGTGGGGTATATCAGAGTGTTACAGTGAGGGGTGTGGGATATATCAGAGTGTTACGGTGAGGGGTGTGGGATATATCAGAGTGTTACGGTGAGGGGTGTGGGGTATATCAGAGTGTTACGGTGAGGGGTGTTGAATATATCAGAGTGTTACAGTGAGGGGTGTGGGTTATATCAGAGTGTTACAGTGAGGGGTGTGGGATATATCAGAGTGTTACGGTGAGGGGTGTGGGATATATCAGAGTGTTACGGTGAGGCGTGTGGGATATATCAGAGTGTCACTGTGAGATGTGTGGAATAGATCAGAGTGTTACAGTGAGGGGTGTGGGGTATATCAGAGTGTTACAGTGAGGGGTGTGGGATATATTAGAGTGTTACGGTGAGGGGTGTGGGGTATGTCAGAGTGTTAAAGTGAGGGGTGTGGGGAATATCAGAGTGTTACAGTGAGGGGTGTTCGATATATCAGAGTGTTACAGTGTGGGGTGTGGGATATATCAGTATTACAGTGAGGGGTGTGTTGTGTATCAGAGTGTTACAGTGAGGGGTGTGGTGTATATCAGAGTGTTACAGTGAGGGGTGTGCGATATATCAGAGTGTTACAGTGAGGGGTGTGGGGTATATCAATGTTACATTGAGGGGTGTGGGGTATATCAGAGTGTTACAGTGAGGGGTGTGGGATATATCAGAGTGTTACAGTGAGGGGTGTGGGGTATATCAGAGTGTTACAGTGAGGGGTGTGGGGTATATCGTAGTGTTACAGTGAGGGGTGTGGGATATATCAGAGTGTTACAGTGAGGGGTGTGGGATATATCAGAGTGTTACAGTGAGCGGTTTGGGGTATATCAATGTTACATTGAGGGGTGTGGGGTATATCAGAGTGTTACAGTGAGGGGTGTGGGGTATATCAGAGTGTTACAGTGAGGGGTGTGGGATATATCAGAGTGTTACAGTGAGGTGTGTGGGATATATCAGAGTGTTACATTGAGGGGTGTGGTGTATATCGGAGTGTTACAGTGAGGGGTGTGGGGTATATCAGTGTTACAGTGAGGGGTGTGGGGTATATCAGAGTGTTACAGTGAGGGGTGTGGGGTATATCAGAGTGTTACAGTGAGGGGTGTGGTGTATATCAGAGTGTTACAGTGAGGGGTGTAGGGTATGTCAGAGTGTTCCAGTGAGGGGTGTGGGGTATATCAGAGTGTTACAGTGAGGGGTGTGGGGTATATCAGAGTGTTACAGTGAGGGGTGTGGGGTATATCAGAGTGTTACAGTGAGGGGTGTGGTGTATATCAGAGTGTTATAGTGAGGGGTGTGGGGTATATCAGAGTGTTACAGTGAGGGGTATATCATGGTGAGATACCATTTTTAAACGGGACCTTGGTATTGGTCAAGATTTGTGTGAAATTCAGACTGCCTTGTGATTGGCTGTTTGTTTCCTGTTCACAGTGTTTTGGTTGACTGGAGGCAGGCGGAAGGAGCCCGTGAACATGGAGCAGGAAGCAACCCGTTCGAAGGCGAGACTGGGATCACTGAGTCCCCGCATGCCTTCCTCCTTGACCTCAGCAGTAAGGCCACATTCCATCACTCACCTCTGTGTAGCTCACGGGTTTTGGGCATCGAAAGAAATGTACAATTCGATACTACTTCACCCCCCACCCAAACACCTCGACCCTATTCGCCTCGACCCCCTCACCTGTGGGAGCGAGTTCCACATTCCACCCGCTCTCTGGCTAAAGACGTTTCTCCCTGAATTCCCTCCCCGATCGGATTTATTAGGGACTGTCTTATATTGATGACCCCCCCACTAGTTCTGGTCTCCCACCGTCCCCCACAAGTGGAAACATCTTCTCTATGCCGACCCTATCGAAACCCCCTCCGTCATTTTAAAGAGCTCGATCAGGTCACCCCCACCTCAGCCTACTCTTCTCTAGAGTAAAGAGCCCCGGCCGGTTCAACCTTTCCCGATAGTTATAACCTCTCCGTTCTGGGATCATCCTCGTCAATCTTTTTCACACCTTCTCCAGTGCCTCTGTGTTCCTTCTGTAGCACGGAGACCAAAACACTTCACGTTTTCGGCAACAGGTTTATTATTGCTGCTCTGCATTTCAATTCTATCTCTCAAGAATGAACCGCATGTATCTCATGGCCCTTGGACATGCGTCATGACTGTTAATAATTTGTGCATCTGTTGGATAGGTTCCCTCTGTTCTTTGATCCCAGTTCAACTCTGTTTACCAAGAAATATATATATTTTCGCCTTCCTGACGATGTGGGCGTCGCTGGCTGGGCCCAGCATTTATTGCCCATCCCTAATTGCCCCTCGAGAAGGTGGTGGTGAGCTGCAGTCCCCGTGTGGTGTAGGTACACCCACCGTGCTGTTAGGGAGGGAGTTCCAGGATTTTGACCCGGCGACAGTGAAGGAACGGCCGATATATTTCCAAGTCGGGATGGTGAGTGGCTCGGAGGGGGAACTTGCAGGTGGTGGGTGTTCCCCATGTGTCTGCTGCTCTTGTCCTTCTAGGTGGTAGAGGTGGTGGGTTTGGGCGGCGCTGTCGAAGGAGCCTTGGCGAGTTGCTGCAGTGCATCTTGTTGATGGTACACACACTGCTGCCCCTGTGCGTCGGTGGTGGAGGGAGTGAATGTTTGTGGATGGGGTGCCCATCGAGCGGGGGCTGCTTTGTCCTGGATGGTGTCGAGCTTCTTGAGTGTTGTGGGAGCCGCACTCATCCAGGCAAGTGGGGAGTATCCCATCACACTCCTGACTTGTGCCTTGTAGATGGTGGACAGGCTTTGGGGGAGTCAGGAGGTGAGTTACTCGCTGCAGGATTCCCAGCCTCTGACCTGCTTTTGTAACCACAGTATTTATCTGGCTGGGTCCAGTTCAGTTTCTGGTCAATGGTAACCCCCAGGATGTTGATAGTGGGGGATTCAGTGATGCTAATGCCATTGAATGTCAAGGGGCGATGGTTAGATTCTCTCTTGTTGGAGATGGTCATTGCCTGGCACTTGTGTGGCATGAATGTTACTTGCCGCTGGTCAGCCCCGAGCCTGGATATTGTCCAGGTCTTGCTGCATTTGGACATGGACTGCTTCAGTATCTGAGGAGTCGTGAATGGTGCTGAACATTGTGCGACCATCAGCGAACATCCCCACTTCTGACCTTATGATGGAAGGAAGGTCACTGATGAAGCAGCTGAAGATGGTTGGGCCGAGGACACTATCCTGAGGAACTCCTGCAGTGATGTCCTGGAGCTGAGATGACTGACCCCCAACCACCACAACCATCTTCCTTTGTGCTCGGTCTGACTCCAACCAGCGGAGAGTTTTCCCCCTGACTCCCATTGACTCCGGTTTTACAAGGGCTCAGCCAAATGCTGCCTCGATGTCAAGGGCAGTCACTCTCACCTCACCTGCCCTGTGACCATCGTTTGAGGGTCATGTAGAACAGAGAACCCCGGGGATGGTGGGAGGGGTGCACTGCTCCTCCTCGAGTGGGTGCCCCCCTCCGCTGATTGGTGTCATGTCAGGACTGCGGCTCCTTCTCTGCCATGGGGCTCGAGAACACCAGCGAAAGATTAACTTCTTTTGAAGAGAATGGCTGTTAAATTGCAAAAGCCCCCCGACAGGCGAATGTCCAAGACCCAAATCTACAGCGTCACCAAATTTGCAGAGAGTCCCGTGCCCCGAGAGTCTCATCCTCGTCTCTGAGACAGCAGCTTGTGGGTTCGAGTCCCCTCTGCAGAGACTCGAGACACATAATCCAGACCCATTCTCCTCCCGCCAGTCCCAAGTACCACCGATGGCAGACGGGTAGGGGGCAAACAGACGGGGTGATAGTGGGGGAGGGAGTGCGGGGCGGAGAGGGGGAGGGAGTGCGGGACGGAGAGGGGGAGGGAGTGCTGGGCGGAGAGGGGGAGGGAGTGCTGGGCGGAGAGGGGGAGGGAGTGCGGGGCGGAGAGGGGGAGGGAGTGCGGGGCGGAGAGGGGGAGGGAGTGCGGGGCGGAGAGGGGGAGGGAGTGCGGGGCGGAGAGGGGGAGGGAGTGCGGGGCGGAGAGGGGGAGGGAGTGCGGGGCGGAGAGGGGGAGGGAGTGCGGGGCGGAGAGGGGGAGGGAGTGCGGGGCGGAGAGGGGGAGGGAGTGCGGGGCGGAGAGGGGGAGGGAGTGCGGGGCGGAGAGGGGGAGGGAGTGCGGGGCGGAGAGGGGGAGGGAGTGCGGGGCGGAGAGGGGGAGGGAGTGCGGGGCGGAGAGGGGGAGGGAGTGCGGGGCGGAGAGGGGGAGGGAGTGCGGGGCGGAGAGGGGGAGGGAGTGCGGGGCGGAGAGGGGGAGGGAGTGCGGGGCGGAGAGGGGGAGGGAGTGCGGGGCGGAGAGGGGGAGGGAGTGCGGGGCGGAGAGGGGGAGGGAGTGCGGGGCGGAGAGGGGGAGGGAGTGCGGGGCGGAGAGGGGGAGGGAGTGCGGGGCGGAGAGGGGGAGGGAGTGCGGGGCGGAGAGGGGGAGGGAGTGCGGGGCGGAGAGGGGGAGGGAGTGCGGGGCGGAGAGGGGGAGGGAGTGCGGGGCGGAGAGGGGGAGGGAGTGCGGGGCGGAGAGGGGGAGGGAGTGCGGGGCGGAGAGGGGGAGGGAGTGCGGGGCGGAGAGGGGGAGGGAGTGCGGGGCGGAGAGGGGGAGGGAGTGCGGGGCGGAGAGGGGGAGGGAGTGCGGGGCGGAGAGGGGGAGGGAGTGCGGGGCGGAGAGGGGGAGGGAGTGCGGGGCGGAGAGGGGGAGTGCGGGAGTGTCGGGCGGAGAGGGGGAGTGCGGGAGTGTCGGGCGGAGAGAGGGTGGGAGGGAGTGCCGGGCGGAGAGAGGGTGGGAGGGAGTGTCGGGCGGAGAGAGGGTGGGAGGGAGTGTCGGGCGGAGAGAGGGTGGGAGGGAGTGTCGGGCGGAGAGAGGGTGGGAGGGAGTGTCGGGCGGAGAGAGGGTGGGAGGGAGTGTCGGGCGGAGAGAGGGTGGGAGGGAGTGTCGGGCGGAGAGAGGGTGGGAGGGAGTGTCGGGCGGAGAGAGGGTGGGAGGGAGTGTCGGGCGGAGAGAGGGTGGGAGGGAGTGTCGGGCGGAGAGAGGGTGGGAGGGAGTGTCGGGCGGAGAGAGGGTGGGAGGGAGTGCCGGGCGGAGAGAGGGTGGGAGGGAGTGCCGGGCGGAGAGAGGGTGGGAGGGAGTGCCGGGCGGAGAGAGGGTGGGAGGGAGTGTCGGTGAGGGGGAGGGAGTGTCGGGTGGAGAGAGGGTGGGAGGGACAGTCAGTGAAGGGAAGGGGGTGCCGGGCGGAGAGAGGGTGGGAGGGAGTGCCGGGCGGAGAGAGGGTGGGAGGGAGTGTCGGTGAGGGGGAGGGAGTGTCGGGTGGAGAGAGGGTGGGAGGGACAGTCAGTGAAGGGGAGGGGGTGTCGGGCGGAGAGAGGGAGGGAGGGAGGGAGTGTCGGGCAGAGAGAGGGAGGGAGGGAGTGTCGGGCGGAGAGAGGGAGGGAGGGAGTGTCGGGCGGAGAGAGGGAGGGAGGGAGTGTCGGGCGGAGAGAGGGAGGGAGGGAGTGTCGGGCGGAGAGAGGGAGGGAGTGAGTGTCGGGCGGAGAGAGGGAGGGAGGGAGTGTCGGGGGGAGAGAGCGAGGGAGGGAGTGTCGGGCGGAGAGAGGGAGGGAGGGAGTGTCGGGTGGAGAGAGGGGCCTGTCAGCGATTCTCAGTCCAGACGAGGTCACAGAGCAGGTATTGGGCCAGCCCTGAACAAAGGAGCGGGTGATGGGGGGAGGAACGGGACTGGGCGATGGGGAGAGGAACGGGACTGGGCGATGGCGGGAGAGAATGGGACTGGGCGATGGGGGGGAGAATGGGACTGGGCGATGGGGGGAGAGAATGGGACTGGGCGATGGGGGGAGAGAATGGGACTGGGTGATGGGGGGAGAGAATGGGACTGGGCGATGGGGGGAGAGAATGGGACTGGGCGATGGGGGGAGGAACGGGACTGGGCGATGGGGGGAGGAACGGGACTGGGTGATGGTGGGGAGGAACGGGACTGGGCGATGGGGGGAGAGAATGGGACTGGGCGATGGGGGGAGGAACGGGACTGGGCGATGGGGAGAGGAACGGGACTGGGCGATGGGGGGGGAGAATGGGACTGGGCGATGGGGGGGGAGGAATGGGACTGGGCGATGGGGGGGGAGGAATGGGACTGGGCGATGGGGGGGGAGGAATGGGACTGGGTGATGGGGGGAGAATGGGACTGGGTGATGGGGGGAGGAACGGGACTGGGCGATGGGGGGAGGAACGGGACTGGGCGATGGGGGGAGGAACGGGACTGGGCGATGGGGGGGGAGGAATGGGACTGGGTGATGGGGGGGGAGAATGGGACTGGGCGATGGGGGGGAGGAACGGGACTGGGCGATGGGGGGGGAGGAACGGGACTGGGCGATGGGGGGGGAGAATGGGACTGGGCGATGGGGGGGGAGAATGGGACTGGGCGATGGGGGGGGAGGAATGGGACTGGGCGATGGGGGGAGAATGGGACTGGGCGATGGGGGGTAGAATGGGACTGGGCGATGGGGGGGAGGAACGGGACTGGGTGATGGGGGGGAGAATGGGACTGGGCGATGGGGGGTAGAATGGGACTGGGCGATGGGGGGAGGAACGGGACTGGGCGATGGGGGGGAGAATGGGACTGGGCGATGGGGGGAGAATGGGACTGGGTGATGGGGGGAGAGAATGGGACTGGGCGATGGGGAGAGGAACGGGACTGGGCGATGGGGGGGAGGAACGGGACTGGGCGATGGGGGGGAGAATGGGACTGGGCGATGGGGAGAGGAACGGGACTGGGCGATGGGGGGAGAGAATGGGACTGGGCGATGGGGAGAGGAACGGGACTGGGCGATGGGGAGAGGAACGGGACTGGGCGATGGGGAGAGGAACGGGACTGGGCGATGGGGGGAGGAACGGGACTGGGCGATGGGGAGAGGAACGGGACTGGGCGATGGGGAGAGGAACGGGACTGGGCGATGGGGAGAGGAACGGGACTGGGCGATGGGGGGGAGGAACGGGACTGGGCGATGGGGGGAGAGAATGGGACTGGGCGATGGGGGGAGAGAATGGGACTGGGCGATGGGGGGAGAGAATGGGACTGGGCGATGGGGGGAGAGAATGGGACTGGGCGATGGGGAGAGGAACGGGACTGGGCGATGGGGGAAGGAACGGGACTGGGCGATGGGGGGGGAGAACGGGACTGGGCGATGGGGGGAGAGAATGGGACTGGGCGATGGGGGGAGGAACGGGACTGGGTGATGGGGGGAGAGAATGGGACTGGGTGATGGGGGGGAGGAACGGGACTGGGCGATGGGGGGAGGAACGGGACTGGGTGATGGGGGGGAGGAACGGGACTGGGCGATGGGGGGAGAGAATGGGACTGGGCGATGGGGGGGAGGAACGGGACTGGGCGATGGGGGGAGGAACGGGACTGGGTGATGGGGGGGAGGAACGGGACTGGGCGATGGGGGGAGGAACGGGACTGGGTGATGGTGGGGAGAGAACGGGACTGGGCGATGGGGGGAGAGAATGGGTCTGGGCGATGGGGGGGAGGAACGGGACTGGGCAGGATTCCAGCTGAGGAGGCTCACAGCCACAATATCCCAGCTGTCAGACACTTCCCTGGAAGGAGCTATTCCTGACCTGGTTTAAGATGCAGCAGAGCAGGCTTCCCCAGTGACAGGGGACAAGCCTGACATCAGGAGCTGCTGCTGTGTCTGCTGCTGGATGTGACAGTGAATCATCCTGCTGGCTCATACCTCATAGCCTGATTCAGCACGGTTCCAGACATCGACCGGCTGTTAAATTTTCCCCCAACCTCACTCACCCCCGACCTCTCCCTCACAGCCCCGTCTCTCGTCTCCACACAACTGAAGCGCCTGCCAGAGAACCCTGGGCCACTCTCTGAACCTGAGAGGCAGTCAGATGGGTGCAAGGGGGAGCTGACCTTCCCACAGTGCGGCGCTCCCTCGGCACTGACCTTCCGACAGTGCGGCGCTCCCTCAGCACTGACCCTCCGACAGTGCGGCGCTCCCTCAGCACTGACCTTCCGACAGTGCGGCGCTCCCTCAGCACTGACCCTCCGACAGTGCGGCGCTCCCTCGGCACTGACCCTCCCACAGTGCGGCGCTCCCTCGGCACTGACCTTCCGACAGTGCGGCGCTCCCTCAGCACTGACCCTCCGACAGTGCGGCGCTCCCTCAGCACTGACCCTCCCACAGTGCGGCGCTCCCTCAGCACTGACCCTCCAACAGTGCGGCGCTCCCTCAGCGCTGACCTTCCGACGGTGCGGCGCTCCCTCAGCTCTGACCTTCCGACGGTGCAGCGCTCCCTCGGCGCTGACCTTCCGACAGCACGGCGCTCCCTCAGCAAGGCCAGGGTGGGCGTGGACAGGGCCCCAGACCCCCACTCCCCCTCGTGTGAGGAAATGTTTCCTGACATGGGCCCTCGACAGCCTGGCTCTTGTTTTGAGGTTCTGGATCCGGCCCACCACCCACAGCCCACGCCCCCAACTGCAAGCCCCCCCACAACCCCACCTCAAGCCCTCCCAAACCCACCGCACCGCGCCCCAACACCACCAGCCCTCCCAACCCCTGCCAAGCCAAGTTGTGCGAGTTGGGTGCGGGGTGGGGTTGAGTTGGGGGTGGGTGAGGGGTGGGGTTGGGTTGGGGGCGGCGGGTGATGGGTGGGGTTGAGTTGGACAGGGAGGGTGAGGGGTGGGTTTGGGGGCGGTGGGTTTGGGGGCGGTGGGTGAGGGGTGGGGTTGAGTTTGGGGTGGGTGGGTGAGGGGTGGGGTTGAGTTGGGGCGGTGGGTGAGGGGTGGGGTTGAGTTGGAGGCAGTGGGTAAGGGGTGGGGTTGAGTTGGAGGCGGTGGGTGAGGGGTGGGGTTGAGTTGGGTGGATTGGTGAGGGGTGGGGTTGAGTTGGAGGCGGTGGGTGAAGGGTGGGGTTGAGTTGGGTGGGATGGTGAGGGGTGGGGTTGAGTTGGGGGGAGTGGGTGAGAGGTGGGGTTGAGTTGGAGGGTGGGTGAGGGGTGGGGTTGAGTTGGGTGGGATGGTGAGGGGTGGGGTTGAGTTGGAGGCGGTGGGTGAGGGGTGGGGTTGATTTGGGTGGATTGGTGAGGGGTGGGGTTGAGTTGGAGGCAGTGGGTGAAGGGTGGGGTTGAGTTGGGTGGGATGGTGAGGGGTGGGGTTGAGTTGGGGGTGGTGGGTGAGAGGTGGGGTTGAGTTGGAGGGTGGGTGAGGGGTGGGGTTGAGTTGCTGGCTGGGTTAGGGATGTGGGTGGGGTTGGGTGCCGGGTGGTTGGGTGTGGGTGGGGTTGGGTGCGGGGTAGTTGGGTGTGGGTGGGGTTGGGTGCGGGGTGGTTGGGTGTGGGTGGGCTGGGTGCGGGGTGGTGTCTGGGTGTGGGTGGGGTTGGGTGCGGGGTGGTGGTGTCTGGGTGCAGGTGGGGTTGGGTGCGGGGTGGTTGTGTCTGGGTGTGGGTGGGTTGGGTGCGGGGTGGTGGTGTCTGGGTGTGGGTGGGGTTGGGTGCGGGGTGGTGGTGTCTGGGTGTGGGTGGGGCTGGGTGTGGGGTGGTGGTGTCTGGGTGTGGGTGGGTTGGGTGCGGGGCGGTGGTGTCTGGGTGTGGGTGGGGTTGGGTGCGGGGTGGTGGTGTCTGGGTGTGGGTGGGGTTGGGTGCGGGGTGCTGCTGTCTGGGTGTGGGTGGGGTTGGGTGCGGGGTGGTGGTGTCTGGGTGTGGGTGGGGTTGGGTGCGGGGTGGTGGTGTCTGGGTGTGGGTGGGGTTGGGTGCGGGGCGGTGGTGTCTGGGTGTGGGTGGGGTTGGGTGCGGGGTGCTGGTGTCTGGGTGTGGGTGGGGTTGGGTGCGGGGTGGTGGTGTCTGGGTGCGGGTGGGGTTGGGTGCGGGGTGCTGGTGTCTGGGTGTGGGTGGGGTTGGGTGCGGGGTGGTGGTGTCTGGGTGCGGGTGGGGTTGGGTGCGGGGTGGTGGTGTCTGGGTGTGGGTGGGGTTGGGTGCGGGGTGGTGGTGTCTGGGTGTGGGTGATGGGTCTCACTGAACCTGGTTTCCTTTTAGCAGAAGAACGCAAAGGGGAAGGTGGCCGTGGGCAAGTCGGAGGTGAAGAAGCATGTGAGGATTAAACAGGAGGCCAAAGAGGATGAGATCGTGACACAGCTTCATCACCTGGTAGGGACTCAGCACCAAGTGGGGGCATCAGGGGAGACACAGACAGACCGTGCAAGAGAGAGCATGCGCGCGAAAGTGAGAGACAGAGAGAGAAACGGGGGCGTGTGTGAGAGAGAGAAACGGGGGCGTGTGTGAGAGAGAGAGACAGGGGCGTGTGTGAGAGAGAGAGACGGGGGCGTGTGTGTGAGAGAGAGAGACGGGGGCGTGTGTGTGAGAGAGAGAGAGAGAGACGGGGGCGTGTGTGAGAGAGAGAGACGGGGGCGTGTGTGTGAGAGAGACGGGGGCGTGTGTGTGAGAGAGAGAGACGGGGGCGTGTGAGAGAGAGAGAGAGAGACGGGGGCGTGTGTGTGAGAGAGAGAGACGGGGGCGTGTGAGAGAGAGAGAGAGAGACGGGGGCGTGTGTGTGAGAGGGAGAGATGGGGGCGTGTGAGAGAGAAAGAGAGAGACGGGGGCGTGTGTGTGAGAGAGAGAGATGGGGGCGTGTGTGAGAGAGAGAGAGAGACGGGTGCGTGTGTGTGAGAGAGAGAGAGAGACGGGGGCGTGTGCGAGAGAGAGAGACGGGGGCGTGTGTGTGAGAGAGAGAGAGACGGGGGCGTGTGTGTGAGAGAGAGAGACGGGGGCGTGTGTGTGAGAGAGAGAGAGAGACGGGGGCGTGTGTGAGAGAGAGAGAGAGAGACGGGGGCGTGTGTGTGAGAGAGAGAGACGGGGGCGTGTGTGAGAGAGAGAGAGACGGGGCGTGTGCGAGAGAGAGAGAGACGGGGGCGTGTGTGAGAGAGAGAGAGAGAGAGACGGGGGCGTGTGAGAGAGAGAGAGAGAGACGGGGGCGTGTGTGAGAGAGAGAGACGGGGGCGTGTGTGTGAGAGAGAGAGACGGGGGCGTGTGTGAGAGAGAGAGACGGGGGCGTGTGTGTGAGAGAGAGAGAGACGGGGGCGTGTGTGTGAGAGAGAGAGAGACGGGTGCGTGTGCGAGAGAGAGAGACGGCGGCGTGTGTGAGAGAGAGAGACGGGGGCTTGTGTGAGAGAGAGAGACGGGGGCGTGTGTGAGAGAGAGAGAGACGGGGGCGTCTGTGAGAGAGAGAGAGAGACGGGGGCGTGTGTGAGAGAGAGAGAGACGGGGGCGTGTGTGAGAGAGAGAGAGACGGGGGCGTGTGTGAGAGAGAGAGAGACGCGGGCGCGTGTGAGAGAGAGAGAGAGAGACGGGAGCGTGTGTGAGAGAGAGAGAGAGAGACGGGGGCGTGTGTGGGAGAGAGAGAGAGAGAGAGAGAGAGACGGGGGCGTGTGTGAGAGAGAGAGAGACGGGGGCGTGTGTGAGAGAGAGAGAGAGAGATGGGGGCGTGTGTGAGAGAGAGAGAGACGGGGGCGTGTGTGAGAGAGAGAGGGAGAGATGGGGGCGTGTGTGAGAGAGAGAGAGAGAGACGGGGGCGTGTGTGAGAGAGAGAGAGACGGGGGCGTGTGTGTGAGAGAGAGAGACGGGGGCGTGTGTGAGAGAGAGAGAGAGACGGGGGCGTGTGTGTGAGAGAGAGAGACGGGGGCGTGTGTGAGAGAGAGAGAGACGGGGGCGTGTGTGAGAGAGAGAGACGGGGGCGTGTGTGAGAGAGAGAGAGACGGGGGCGTGTGTGAGAGAGAGAGAGACGGGGGCGTGTGCGATAGAGAGACGGGGGCGTGTGCGATAGAGAGAGACGGGGGCGTGTGTGAGAGAGAGAGAGATGGGGCGTGTGTGAGAGAGAAAGAGAGACGGGGGCGTGTGCGAGAGAGAGAGAGACGGGGGCGTGTGTGAGAGAGAGAGAGAGGCGGAGGCGTGTGGGGGAGAGAGAGACGGGGGCGTGTGTGAGAGAGAGAGAGACGGCGGCGTGTGTGAGAGAGAGAGAGACGGCGGCGTGTGTGAGAGAGAGAGAGAAGGGGGCGTGTGTGAGAGAGAGAGAGACGGGGGGTGTGTGAGAGAGAGAGAGAGACGGGGGCGTGTGTGTGAGAGAGAGAGAGAGAGAAGGGGGCGTGTGTGAGAGAGAGAGAGAGATGGGGGCGTGTGTGCGAGAGAGAGAGACGGGGGCGT
Organism: Cetorhinus maximus; assembly: GCF_964194155.1. Taxonomy (NCBI): domain Eukaryota; kingdom Metazoa; phylum Chordata; class Chondrichthyes; order Lamniformes; family Cetorhinidae; genus Cetorhinus; species Cetorhinus maximus. Next base: position 15,361 of record NW_027597012.1, on the reverse strand, counting down.
GTGTGAGAGAGAGAGAGAGACGGGGGGGTGTGTGAGAGAGAGAGAGACGGGGGGGTGTGCGAGAGAGAGAGAGACGGGGGCGTGTGTGTGAGAGAGAGAGAGACGGGGGCGTGTGTGTGAGAGAGAGAGAGACGGGTGCGTGTGTGAGAGAGAGACGGGGGCGTGTGTGAGAGAGAGAGACGGGGGCGTGTGTGTGAGAGAGAGAGAGAGAGAAGGGGGCGTGTGTGAGAGAGAGAGAGAGATGGGGGCGTGTGTGCGAGAGAGAGAGACGGGGGCGTGTGTGAGAGAGTGAGTGAGACGGGGGCGTGTGTGAGAGAGAGAGAGCGAGACGGGGGCGTGTGTGAGAGAGAGAGAGAGAGAGACGGGGGCGTGTGTGAGAGAGAGAGAGAGAGACGGGGGCGTATGTGAGAGGCAGAGAGACGGGGGCGTGTGTGAGAGGCAGAGAGACGGGGGCGTGTGTGAGAGAGAGAGAGAGCGAGACGGGGGCGTGTGTGAGAGAGAGAGAGACGGGGGCGTGTGTGTGAGAGAGAGAGACGGGGGCGTGTGTGAGAGGGAGAGAGACGGGGGCGTGTGTGAGAGAGAGAGACGGGGGCGTGTGTGTGAGAGAGAGAGACGGGGGCGTGTGTGTGAGAGAGAGACGGGGGCGTATGTGAGAGAGAGAGACGGGGGCGTGTGTGTGAGAGAGAGAGAGAGACGGGGGCGTGTGTGTGAGAGAGAGAGAGAGACGGGGGCGTGTGTGAGAGAGAGACGGGGGCGTGTGTGAGAGAGAGACGGGGGCGTGTGTGAGAGAGAGACGGGGGCGTGTGTGAGAGAGAGACGGGGGCGTGTGTGAGAGAGAGACGGGGGCGTGTGTGAGAGAGAGACGGGGACGTGTGTGAGAGAGAGACGGGGGCGTGTGTGTGAGAGAGAGAGACGGGGGCGTGTGTGAGAGAGAGAGAGACGGGGGCGTGTGTGTGAGAGAGAGACGGGGGCGTGTGTGAGAGAGAGAGAGAGAGACGGGGGCGTGTGTGTGAGAGAGAGAGAGACGGGGGCGTGTGTGTGAGAGAGAGAGAGAGAGACGGGGGCGTGTGTGAGAGAGAGACGGGGGCGTCTGTGAGAGAGACGGGGGCGTGTGTGAGAGAGAGACGGGGGCGTGTGTGTGAGAGAGAGAGACGGGGGCGTGTGTGAGAGAGAGAGAGACGGGGGCGTGTGTGTGAGAGAGAGACGGGGGCGTGTGTGTGAGAGAGAGACGGGGGCGTGTGTGAGAGAGAGAGAGAGAGACGGGGGCGTGTGAGAGAGAGAGAGAGAGAGACGGGGGCGTGTGAGAGAGAGAGACGGGGGCGTGTGTGTGAGAGAGAGAGACGGGGGCGTGTGTGAGAGAGAGAGAGAGACGGGGGCGTGTGTGAGAGAGAGAGAGAGAGAGAGAGAGAGACGGAGGCGTGTGTGAGAGAGAGAGAGACGGGGGCGGTGTGTGAGAGAGAGAGAGAGAGAGAGAGAGAGACGGGGGGTGTGTGAGAGAGAGAGAGACGGGGGCGTGTGTGAGAGAGAGAGAGAGAGAGAGAGACGGGGGCGTGTGTGAGAGAGAGAGAGACGGGGGCGTGTGTGTGTGAGAGAGAGAGAGACGGGGGCGTGTGTGAGAGAGAGAGAGACGGGGGCGTGTGTGAGAGAGAGAGAGACGGGGGCGTGTGTGAGAGAGAGAGAGACGGGGGCGTGTGTGAGAGAGAGAGAGACGGGGGGCGTGTGTGAGAGAGAGAGAGACGGGGGCGTGTGTGAGAGATAGTGAGACGGGGGCGTGTGTGAGAGAGAGAGAGACGGGGGCGTGTGTGAGAGAGAGAGAGACCGGGGCGTGTGTGAGAGAGAGAGAGACGGGGGCGTGTGTGAGAGAGAGAGAGACGGGGGCGTGTGTGAGAGAGAGAGAGAGCGAGACGGGGGCGTGTGTGTGAGAGAGAGGGAGAGAGAGACGGGGGCGTGTGTGAGAGAGAGAGAGAGAGACGGGGGCGTGTGTGAGAGAGAGAGAGACGGGGGCGTGTGTGAGAGAGAGAGAGGGAGAGAGAGATGGGGGCGTGTGTGAGAGAGAGAGAGAGAGACGGGGGCGTGTGTGTGAGAGAGAGAGAGTGAGAGAGACGGGGGCGTGTGTGAGAGAGAGAGAGAGTGGGGCGTGTATGTGAGAGAGAGAGACAGGGGCGTGTGAGAGAGAGAGCCGGGGGCGTGTGTGAGAGAGAGAGAGAGACGGGGGCGTGTGTGACACAGAGAGAGACGGGGGCGTGTGTGAGAGAGAGAGAGAGAGAGAGAGAGACGGGGGCGTGTGTGAGAGAGAGAGAGAGTGGGGCGTGTATGTGAGAGAGAGAGACAGGGGCGTGTGAGAGAGAGAGCCGGGGGCGTGTGTGAGAGAGAGAGAGAGACGAGGGCGTGTGTGACACAGAGAGAGACGGGGGCGTGTGTGAGAGAGAGAGAGACTGCGGCGTGTGTGAGAGAGAGAGAGAGACGGGGTGGGAGGGTGTGCGAGAGAGAGAGTGACGGGGTGGGAGGGTGTGCGAGAGAGAGTGACCGGGTGGGAGGGTGTGCGAGAGAGAGAGTGACGGGGTGGGAGGGTGTGTGAGAGAGTCAGTGACGGGGTGGGAGGGTGTGCGAGAGAGAGAGTGACGGGGTGGGAGGGTGTGCGAGAGAGAGTGACGGGGTGGGAGGGCGTGTGAGAGAGAGAGTGACGGGGTGGGAGGGCGTGCGAGAGAGAGAGTGACGGGGTGGGAGGGCGTGCGAGAGAGAGTGACGGGGTGGGAGGGCGTGCGAGAGAGAGAGTGACGGGGTGGGAGGGCGTGCGAGAGAGAGAGTGACGGGGTGGGAGGGTGTGCGAGAGAGAGTGACGGGGTGGGAGGGTGTGCGAGAGAGAGTGACGGGGTGGGAGGGCGTGCGAGAGAGAGAGTGACGGGGTGGGAGGGCGTGCGAGAGAGAGAGTGACGGGGTGGGAGGGTGTGCGAGAGAGAGTGACGGGGTGGGAGGGTGTGCGAGAGAGAGTGACGGGGTGGGAGGGCGTGCGAGAGAGAGAGTGACGGGGTGGGAGGGCGTGCGAGAGAGAGAGTGACGGGGTGGGAGGGCGTGCGAGAGAGAGAGTGACCGGGTGGGAGGGCGTGCGAGAGAGAGAGTGCCCGGGTGGGAGGGCGTGCGAGAGAGAGAGTGACCGGGTGGGAGGTTCTGCGAGAGAGTGAGTGACGGGGTGGGAGGGTGTGCGAGAGAGAGAGTGACGGGGTGGGAGGGTGTGCGAGAGAGAGAGTGACGGGGTGGGAGGGTGTGCGAGAGAGAGAGTGACGGGGTGGGAGGTTGTGCGAGAGAGTGAGTGACGGGGTGGGAGGGCGTGCGAGAGAGAGAGTGACGGGGTGGGATGGCGTGCGAGAGAGCGAGTGACGGGGTGGGATGGCGTGCCAGAGAGAGCTTGACGGGGTGGGAGGGCGTGCGAGAGAGAGAGTGACGGGGTGGGAGGGCGTGCGAGATACAGAGTGACGGGGTGGGAGGGCGTGCGAGATACAGAGTGACGGGGTGGGAGGGCGTGCGAGAGAGAGAGTGCCCGGGTGGGAGGGAGTGCGAGAGAGAGAGTGACCGGGTGGGAGGGGTGTGTGAGAGAGTGAGTGACGGGGTGGGAGGGCGTGCGAGAGAGAGAGTGACGGGGTGGGAGGGTGTGCGAGAGAGAGAGTGACGGGGTGGGAGGGTGTGCGAGAGAGAGAGTGACGGGGTGGGAGGGTGTGTGAGAGAGAGAGTGACGGGGTGGGAGGGTGTGTGAGAGAGAGCTTGACGGGGTGGGAGGGCGTGCGAGAGAGAGAGTGACGGGGTGGGAGGGCGTGCGAGATACAGAGTGACGGGGTGGGAGGGCGTGCGAGATACAGAGTGACGGGGTGGGAGGGCGTGCGAGAGAGAGAGTGCCCGGGTGGGAGGGAGTGCGAGAGAGAGAGTGACCGGGTGGGAGGGGTGTGTGAGAGAGTGAGTGACGGGGTGGGAGGGCGTGCGAGAGAGAGAGTGACGGGGTGGGAGGGTGTGCGAGAGAGAGAGTGACGGGGTGGGAGGGTGTGCGAGAGAGAGAGTGACGGGGTGGGAGGGTGTGCGAGAGAGAGAGTGACGGGGTGGGAGGGTGTGTGAGAGAGTGACGGGGTGGGAGGGTGTGCGAGAGAGAGAGTGACGGGGTGGGAGGGTGTGTGAGAGAGTGACGGGGTGGGAGGGTGTGCGAGAGAGAGAGTGACGGGGTGGGAGGGTGTGCGAGAGAGAGAGTGACGGGGTGGGAGGGTGTGCGAGATACAGAGTGACGGGGTGGGAGGGCGTGCGAGAGAGAGAGTGACGGGGTGGGAGGGCGTGCGAGAGAGAGAGTGACGGGGTGGGAGGGCGTGCGAGAGAGAGAGTGACGGGGTGGGAGGGTGTGCGAGAGAGAGAGTGACGGGGTGGGAGGGCGTGCGAGAGAGAGAGTGACGGGGTGGGAGGGTGTGCGAGATACAGAGTGACGGGGTGGGAGGGTGTGCGAGAGAGAGTGACGGGGTGGGAGGGTGTGTGAGAGAGTGACGGGGTGGGAGGGTGTGCGAGAGAGAGAGTGACGGGGTGGGAGGGTGTGTGAGAGAGTGACGGGGTGGGAGGGTGTGCGAGAGAGAGAGTGACGGGGTGGGAGGGTGTGCGAGAGAGAGAGTGACGGGGTGGGAGGGTGTGTGAGAGAGTGACGGGGTGGGAGGGTGTGCGAGAGAGAGAGTGACGGGGTGGGAGGGTGTGCGAGAGAGAGAGTGACGGGGTGGGAGGGTGTGTGAGAGAGACAGGGAGACGAGGTTGGGAAGGAGAGGCGGACAGAGAAAGAGAGGGAGAGGCGGACAGACAGACGGACGTCACAAGCTGATGTTTGTGTGATTATTGTGAGGCGCCCAGTCTGCTAAAGATGGTGTCGCTCTGGCCCGTCGGTGGGAGCGACAGCAGATCGAGAGTCGATGTTTGTTTGTGCGTTGGGGAGGGGTGGAGGTGGACAGGTGACTTTTTCTCCCGGTCGTCACCGTGAAAGTCATCGGCAGGGCTGGCATCGGCGGCCCACCCCCGAATCGCCTGACCGTGGTTATGGTGTGGATGGGCACTGGCACCTGCTGCCCTCCAGGTGGCAGGAGCCTGGTGTTCCGGGTGGGCTGAATGGCCATGTGTGCGCCCCCCTCCAGTCTCCGCCGGTCACACGGCACACAGGGAGAGAGGTCTCACATCCCCGCGGCTGAGGAGAAGGGCGAAATGTGGCGTGGGTGGACTGGCTTCTCCCCCCGCCACCCCCTCCTGTCACTGTGCGGGAAAGGGGGCGAGCGAGTCAGAACCCGGCCTCCCTTTGCCCGTCCGTGTGGCCAGACTGACTCCGGACGCTGGAGCTTCAGTGTGAGACGTCCTGGTCGAGTCCCATCCCATTGACGCTCCCGCTGCTTCCATCTGCACAGAAACTGGACAGAGATAGACTTCGGACGGGGACGGGGCTGGCGTACGATCCGGTGATGGCAGGACCGCGATGTCTGTGGGACAGGTAGGCTTCATGTCACAGCGCGTAATGGAGTGGCACTCGAACACTGGCAGCAGGGAGCGTGTCAGTATTTACAGGGGGTCCCCGGGGAGTGTCAGTATTTACAGGGGGGGTCCCCGGGGAGTGTGTCAGTATTTACAGGGGGGCCCCTGGAGAGTGTGTCAGTATTTACAGGGGGGATCCTCGGGGAGTGTGTCAGTATTTACAGGGGGGGGTCCCCGGGGAGTGTGTCAGTATTTACAGGGGGGCCCCTGGAGAGTGTGTCAGTATTTACAGGGGGGTCCCCGGGGAGTGTGTCAGTATTTACAGGGGGTCCCCGGGGAGTGTGTCAGTATTTACAGGGGGGTCCCCGGGGAGTGTGTCAGTATTTACAGGGGGGTCCCCGGGGAGTGTGTCAGTATTTACAGGGGGTCCCCGGGGAGTGTGTCAGTATTTACAGAGGGTCCCCGGGGAGTGTGTCAGTATTTACAGGGGGTCCCCGAGGAGTGTGTCAGTATTTACAGGGGGGTCCCCGGGGAGTGTGTCAGTATTCAGTGAACCTCAAGGATAGAAATCAGGCGGGCCATTATCACGTTACTGATTTTTCATATTTTGGATCTTGCTGTGTGCAAATTATCTGCAGTGGGTCCGACATTCCAACTGTGGCAGCACTTTGATAAGTGCTTCATTCTCTCTGAGGTGTTTTGACACGTGCAGTGCTTGTGTGAGTGGACAATTCAATGCCAGTCTTTCATTTTCTTTCTAACTTGCATAGTGAAACTCCAGAGAGTCCAGACAGAGTGACAGCGGTGATGGATAAACTCCAGGAGTATGGACTCTTGGAGCGCTGTCAGCTGATTCCAGTAAGTGAACGCATGTCAATATCTCACCGGCACCAGTGGTGGGAGGGAGCAGTCCCAGGACAGGGACAGCACGGGGTTAAATACAGAGTAAAGCTCCCTCTACACCGTCCCCATCAAACACTCCCAGGACAGGGACAGCACGGGGTTAAATACAGAGTAAAGCTCCCTCTACACTGTCCCCATCAAACACTCCCAGGACAGGTACAGCACGGGGTTAGATACAGAGTAAAGCTCCCTCTACACCGTCCCCCATCAAACACTCCCAGGGCAGGGACAGCACGGGGTTAGATACAGAGTAAAGCTCCCTCTACACCGTCCCCATCAAACACTCCCAGGACAGGTACAGCACGGGTTAGATACAGAGTAAAGCTCCCTCTACACTGCCCCCGTCAAACACTCCCAGGACAGGTACAGCACGGGGTTAGATACAGAGTAAAGCTCCCTCTACACCGTCCCCATCAAACACTCCCAGGACAGGTACAGCACGGGGTTAGATACAGAGTAAAGCTCCCTCTACACTGTCCCCATCAAACACTCCCAGGAGAGGGTGCGGGTGGGGGTTGTGTGTGTGTATGGTGGGGGTTATGTGTATAGGTATGTGGGGTGGTGGGGTGTATGTGTATAGGTGTGTGTGTGTGTGTGTGTGTGGGGGGGGTATGTGTATAGGTGTGTGTGTGTGTGGGGTGGTGGGGGGTATGTGTATAGGTGTGTGTGTGTGTGGGGTGGTGGGGGGTATGTGTCTAGGTGTGTGTGTGTGTGTGTGTGTGTGTGGGGTGGTGGGGGGTATGTGTATAGGTGTGTGTGTGTGTGGGGTGGTGGGGGGTATGTGTATAGGTGTGTGTGTGTGTGTGTGTGTGGGGTGGTGTGGGGTATGTGTATAGGTGTGTGTGTGTGTGTGTGGGGTGGTGGGGCGTATGTGTATAGGTGTGTGGGTGTGTGTGTGTGTGGGGTGGTGGGGGGTATGTGTATAGGTGTGTGTGTGTGTGGGGTGGTGGGGGGTATGTGTATAGGTGTGTGTGTGTGTGGGGTGGTGGGGGGTATGTGTATAGGTGTGTGTGTGTGTGTGTGTGTGGTGGTGGGGGGTATGTGTATAGGTGTGTGTGTGTGTGTGTGTGTGTGTGTGTGGGTGGTGGGGGTATGTGTATAGGTGTGTGTGTGTGTGGGGTGGTGGGGGTTATGTGTATAGGTGTGTGTGTGTGTGGGGTGGTGGGGGGTATGTGTATAGGTGTGTGTGTGTGTGGGGTGGTGGGGGGTATGTGTATAGGTGTGTGTGTGTGTGTGGGGTGGTGGGGGGCATGTGTATAGGTGTGTGTGTGTGTGGGGTGGTGGGGGTATGTGTATAGGTGTGTGTGTGTGTGGGGTGGTGGGGGGTATGTGTATAGGTGTGTGTGTGTGTGGGGTGTGTGGGGGTATGTGTATAGGTGTGTGTGTGTGTGTGGGGTGGTGGGGGGTATGTGTATAGGTGTGTGTGTGTGGGGTGGTGTGGGGAATGTGTATAGGTGTGTGTGTGTGTGTGGGGTGGTGGGGGGTATGTGTATAGGTGTGTATGTGGGGTGGTGGGGGGTATGTGTATAGGTGTGTGTGTGTGGGGTGGTGGGGGTATGTGTATAGGTGTGTGTGTGTGGGGTGGTGTGGTGGATGTGTATAGGTGTGTGTGTGTTGTGGGGGGTGGTGGGGGGTATGTGTATAGGTGTGTATGTGGGGTGGTGGGGGGTATGTGTATAGGTGTGTGTGTGTGGGGTGGTGGGGGGTATGTGTATAGGTGTGTGTGTGTCGGGTGGTGGGGGGTATGTGTATAGGTGTGCGTGTGTGGGGTGGTGGGGTGTATGTGTATAGGTGTGTGTGTGGGGTGGTGGGGTGTATGTGTATAGGTGTGTGTGTGTGGGGTGGTGGGGGTATGTGTATAGGTGTGTGTGTGTGTGTGTGGGGTGGTGTGGGGAATGTGTATAGGTGTGTGTGTGTGTGTGGGGTGTATGTGTATAGGTGTGTGTTTGGGGTGGTGGGGGGTATGTGTATAGGTGTGTGTGTGTGGGGTGGTGGGGGGTATGTGTATAGGTGTGTTTGTGTGTGGGGTGGTGGGGGGTATGTGTATAGGTGTGTGTGTGTGTGTGTGGGGTGGTGGGGGGTATGTGTATAGGTGTGTGTGTGTGTGGGGTGGTGGGGGGTATGTGTATAGGTGTGTGTGTGTGTGTGGGGTGGTGGGGGGTATGTGTATAGGTGTGTGTGTGTGTGGGGTGGTGGGGGGTATGTGTATAGGTGTGTGTGTGTGTGTGGGGTGGTGGGGTGTATGTGTATAGGTGTGTGTGTGTGTGGGGTGGTGGGGGGTATGTGTATAGGTGTGTGTGTGTGGGGTGGTGGGGGGTATGTGTATAGGTGTGTTTGTGTGTGGGGAGGTGGGGGGTAGGTGTATAGGTGTGTGTGTGTATGTGTGGGGTGGTGGGGGGTATGTGTATAGGTGTGTGTGTGTGTGGGGTGGTGGGGGGTATGTGTATAGGTGTGTGTGTGGGGTGGTGGGGTGTATGTGTATAGGTGTGTGTGTGTGTGTGTGGGGTGGTGGGGGGTATGTTTATAGGTGTGTGTGTGTGTGTGTGGGTGGTGGGGGGTATGTGTATAGGTGTGTGTGTGTGTGGGGTGGTGGGGGGTATGTGTATAGGTGTGTGTGTGTGGGGTGGTGGGGTGTATGTGTATAGGTGTGTGTGTGGGGTGGTGGGGGGTATGTGTATAGGTGTGTGTGTGTGGTGGGGTGGGGGGTATGTGTATAGGTGTGTGTGTGTGTGTGTGGGGTGGTGGGGGTATGTGTATAGGTGTGTGTGTGTGGGGTGTGGGGGTATGTGTATAGGTGTGTTAGTGTGTGTGTGGGGTGGTGGGGTATGTGTATAGGTGTGTGTGTGTGTGTGGGTGGTGGGGGGTATGTGTATAGGTGTGTGTGTGTGGGGTGGTGGGGGGTATGTGTATAGGTGTGTTTGTGTGTGGGGAGGTGGGGGGTAGGTGTATAGGTGTGTGTGTGTGTGTGTGGGGTGGTGGGGGTATGTGTATAGGTGTGTGTGTGTGTGGGGTGGTGGGGGTATGTGTATAGGTGTGTGTGTGTGGGGTGGTGGGGTGTATGTGTATAGGTGTGTGTGTGTGTGTGTGGGGTGGTGGGGGGTATGTTTATAGGTGTGTGTGTGTGTGTGTGGGGTGGTGGGGGGTATGTGTATAGGTGTGTGTGTGTGTGGGGTGGTGGGGGGTATGTGTATAGGTGTGTGTGTGTGGGGTGGTGGGGTGTATGTGTATAGGTGTGTGTGTGGGGTGGTGGGGGGTATGTGTATAGGTGTGTGTGTGTGGGGTGGTGGGGTGTATGTGTATAGGTGTGTGTGTGTGTGTGTGGGGTGGTGGGGGGTATGTGTATAGTGTGTGTGTGTGGGGTGGTGGGGGGTATGTGTATAGGTGTGTGTGTGTGGGGGTGGGTGGGGGTATGTGTATAGGTGTGTGTGTGTGGGTGGTGGTGTACATATACACTTATAGGTGTATAGGTGTGTGTGTGTGTGGGTGGTGGGGGGTATGTGTATAGGTGTGTGTGTGTGTGGGGTGGTGGGGTGTATGTGTATAGGTGTGTGTGTGTGTGTGGGTGGTGGGGGGTATGTGTATAGGTGTGTGTGTGTGTGGGGTGATGAGGGGTATGTGTATAGGTGTGTGTGTGTGGGGTGGTGGGGGTGTATATGTATAGGTGTGTGTGTGTGTGGGGTGGTGGGGGGGTATGTGTATAGGTGTGTGTGTGTTTGGGGTGGTGGGGGGAATGTGTATAGGTGTGTGTGTGTGTGTGGGGTGGTGGGGTGTATGTGTATAGGTGTGTGTGTGTGGGGTGGTGGGGGGTATGTGTATAGGTGTGTGTGTGTGGGGTGGTGGGGTGTATGTGTATAGGTGTGTGTGTGTGGGGTGGTGGGGGGTATGTGTATAGGTGTGTGTGTGTGGGGTGGTGGGGGGTATGTTTATAGGTGTGTGTGTGGGGTGGTGGGGGAAGTGTATAGGTGTGTGTGTGTGTGTGGGGTGGTGGGGTGTATGTGTATAGGTGTGTGTGTGTGAGGTGGTGGGGGGTACGTGTATAGGTGTGTGTGTGTGGGGTGGTGGGGGGTATGTGTATAGGTGTGTGTGTGTGGGGTGGTGGGGGGTATATGTATAGGTGTGTGTGTGTGGGGTGGTGGGGTGTATGTGTATAGGTGTGTGTGTGTGTGGGGTGGTGGGGGGTATGTGTATAGGTGTGTGTGTGGGGTGGTGGGGGGTATGTGTATAGGTGTGTGTGTGTGGGGTGGTGGGGGCTATGTGTATAGGTGTGTGTGTGGGGTGGTGGGGGGTATGTGTATAGGTGTGTGTGTGTGTGGGGTGGTGGGGGGTATGTGTATATGGGTGTGTGTGTGGGGTGGTGGGGTGTATGTGTATAGGTGTGTGTGTGTGGGGTGGTGGGGGGTATGTGTATAGGTGTGTGTGTGGGGTGGTGGGGGGTATGTGTATAGGTGTGTGTGTGTGGGGGGGGTGGTGGGGGGTATGTGTATAGGTGTGTGTGTGTGTGGGGTGGTGGGGGGTATGTGTATAGGTGTGTGTGTGTGTGGGGTGGTGGGGTGTATGTGTATAGGTGTGTGTGTGTGGGGTGGTGGGGGGTATGTGTATAGGTGTGTGTGTGGGGGTTGGGGAGAGGGTGCGGGCGGGGTTGTGTGTTGTGTGTGTGTGTGTGTGTGTGTGTGTGTGTGTGTGTGTGTGTGTGTATAGGTGTGTGTGTAGCCGTCGGCCGTGCCATCAGCGGTTTTGATGATCATTCTGTCTCTGTTTTTCCTGAAGCCTAGATTAGCCACGAAGCCGGAGTTGCTGCTGGTCCACAGGTGAGGGACGTGTGCGCGACAGGGGGAGGCTGCAGGATCTCATTTCTTAGCTGCCCATTCCTAAGACCTGTTCTGTTCAGCACTTTGCCGTGCGGAGAGTCTGGTCACCGGGTCTTTTTTGTTTATTCGTTCACGGGATGTGGGGGTCGCTGGCCGGGCCCAGCATTTATTGTCCATCCCTAATTGCCCCTTGAGAAGGTGGGGGGTGAGCTGCCTTCTTGAGCCGCTGCAGTCCCCGTGTGGTGTAGGTACACCCACCGCGCTGTTAGGGAGGGGGTCCCAGGATTTTGACCCAGCGACAGTGAAGGAACGGCCGATATATTTCCAAGTCGGGATGGTGAGTGGCTCGGAGGGGGAACTTGCAGGTGGTGGGTGTTCCCCATGTGTCTGCTGCCCTTGTCCTTCTAGGTGGTAGAGGTGGTGGGTTTGGGCGGCGCTGTCGAAGGAGCCTTGGCGAGTTGCTGCAGTGCATCTTGTAGATGGTACACACACTGCTGCCCCTGTGCGTCGGTGGTGGAGGGAGTGAATGTTTGTGGATGGGGTGCCGATCGAGCAGGGGCTGCTTTGTCCTGGACGGTGTCGAGCTTCTTGAGCAGCGATGAGCAACCTCGGCTAGTGAGCGGCCCTGCCTTCCCCCCCAACCCTCGGTGAGTGGCCCCACCTCTTCCTCCCTCCCACCCGCAAACCTCCCCCCACCCCGTACCACCCCACAGGCAACCCCGCCCCCACACTCCCCCCCCCCCCCCGCCCCAACACTCGCCCCCCACACTCTCCCCACTACAATCCCCCCCCACCACACTCCCTCCACCCAACACGCCCCCTCCCTCCCCCACCCCAACAGGCCGCCCCATTCCCACCTCAAAGTCCCTTCAGCAGCGGTCAATAAGGCCAAGCTGTTGAAAGTGCGCAAGGAATTTGACAGGGAGGATGAAGCTGTTTGCTCTGGCCAGGGTTGCCAGTGTGGCAGAAAGGGCACATTAAATGGCGGACGGCCGGAGACCAGCCGGGACCTCGGTGAACAGCAGAACGGGCTCGAGCCGGCCGACTGGCCTCCACTTGCTCCGAAGGTTGAGTTGAAGAAGTGACGCCCCAGGCAGGAACTCTGCACTGCAGCAACTCGCCAAGGCTCCTTCGACAGCGCCGCCCAAACCTACCACCTAGAAGGACAAGGGCAGCAGACGCATGGGGAACACCCACCACCTGCAAGTTCCCCCTCCGAGCCCCTCACCATCCCAACTTGGAAATATATCGGCCGTTCCTTCACTGTCGCTGGGTCACAATCCTGGAACTCCCTCCCTAACAGCGCGGTGGGTGTACCTACACCACACGGGGACTGCAGCGGCTCAAGAAGGCGGCTCACCCACCACCTTCTCAAGGGGGCAATTAGGGATGGGCAGTAAATGCTGGGGCTAGCCAGCGACTCCCCACATCCTATGAACAATTGGGGGTGCGGGAAAAAAGGACTGGGATGAGGAATTTTTTTCACTCCGTGGGGGGTGGTTGTGAATCTGAGGAGTTCTCTACCCCAAGGCGCTGTGGGTGGTCAGCGAAGGAGTATACTTGCGATCGAGGGATTTTCAGACATTGAGGGAATCGAGGGATAGGGCGTCATAGTGGAGTCAAGGTACAAGATCAACCACAGTTGCACTGAATGGCGGAGTGGCCTCGAGTGGGCCTCCTCTTGCTCCTGGCTTCTTCAGTTCTTCAGAGAGGTTTTAGAAAGAGGGACGGGTTGCGTCAGAGCTTTTTTTCAACAGCTTGGACAGCTCTGCCTTTCTCCCCCTCAGCCCAGATTTCATAGACCTGATCAAATCGACAGAAAAAATGGGCAACATGGCGCTGAAGGCACATTCGGAGGCTTATGACTTAGTCTACTTCCATCCTGTGAGTACTCGACGCCGAGTTCCGAAATTGCTCTGCAGGCCTTGACAAGGTTGGGCCACCGGTGATTCCGGTGGTGCAGGATCAGGGTGGGGTTTGGGGGGACTGGTTTGGGGAGTGGGCGGGGGCCAGTCACCGCACCTGTTACACCTCCTCACCTTCGTTTCTATTGATGGCATTGCTACAAGGGGAGTGAACGGGAAGGGGTTTGGGTCCATTGGGATTGTGGACAGTGGGAGTGAACGGGAAGGGGTTTGGGTCCATTGGGATTGTGTACAGTGGGAGTGAACGGGAAGGGGTTTGGGTCCATTGGGATTGTGGACAGTGATAGTGAACGAGAAGGGGTTTGGGTCCATTGGGATTGTGGACAGTGGGAGTGAACGGGAAGGGGTTTGAGTCCATTGGGATTGTGGACAGTGGGAGTGAACGGGAAGGGGTTTGGGTCCATTGGGATTGTGTACAGTGGGAGTAAACGGGAAGGGGTTTGAGTCCATTGGGATTGTGTACAGTGGGAGTGAATGGGAAGGGGTTTGGGTCCATTGGGATTGTGTACAGTGGGAGTGAACGGGAAGGGGTTTGAGTCCATTTGGATTGTGTACAGTGGGAGTGAACATGAAGAGGTTTGGGTCCGTTGGGATTGTGTACAGTGGGAGTAAACGGGAAGGGGCTTGGGTCCATTGGGATTGTGGACAGTGGGAGTAAACGGGAAGGGGCTTGGGTCCATTGGGATTGTGGACAGTGGGAGTGAACGGGAAGGGGTTTGGGTCCATTGGGATTGTGGACAGTGGGAGTGAACGGGAAGGGGTTTGGGTCCATTGGGATTGTGGACAGTGGGAGTGAACGAGAAGGGGTTTGGGTCAATTGGGATTGTGTACAGTGGGAGTGAACGGGAAGGGGTTCGGGTCCATTGGGATTGTGGACAGTGGGAGTGAACGGGAAGGGGCTTGGGTCCATTGGGATTGTGGACAGTGGGAGTGAACGGGAAGGGGTTTGGGTCCATTGGGATTGTGGACAGTGGGAGTGAACGGGAAGGGGTTTGGGTCCATTGGGATTGTGGACAGTGGGAGTGAACAGGAAGGGGTTTGGGTCCATTGGGATTGTGGACAGTGGGAGTGAACGGGAAGGGGTTTGGGTCCATTGGGATTGTGGACAGTGGGAGTGAACGAGAAGGGGTTTGGGTCAATTGGGATTGTGTACAGTGGGAGTGAACGGGAAGGGGTTTGGGTCCATTGGGATTGTGGACAGTGGGAGTGAACGGGAAGGGCTTGGGTCCATTGGGATTGTGGACAGTGGGAGTGAACGGGAAGGGGTTTGGGTCCATTGGGATTGTGGACAGTGGGAGTGAACGGGAAGGGGTTTGGGTCCATTGGGATTGTGAACACCCTCACACTCGACAATACACTCGTGTCTCTCTGACTTTCAGGAAACCTACGCGGCGAGCTGTACAGCTGTGGGCTGCGTGCTGAACATGGTGGACTGTATGATGAAGGGTGACATCAGGAACGGCCTGGCTGTCGTCAGGTGAGCCGGCCTGCTGTGCCGGGCTAGTTTCCCGTGCTTTCCGGGCCCTCCTCAGCTACATCCCCCTCGGTGCGGGACTCGGTAACCACGGGGACACACACCCTGCTGCCTTGCCTGCTTTCCCCCCTCTTTGGGCCGACCTTTCCCCCTGGCCTGGGCCCGACCTTTCAGCGTGGTCACTGCTGTAAAGTCGGAACCGCAGCTGCCTATTTAAGCACAGCAAGATCCCGCAAGCAAAAACATGATGAATGACAGATCATAGTCTCTCTCGTTGTTGGCGGCTGAGGGATAAATATTATTTCTCAGTCACCAGCGAGAACTCCGCCCTTCCCCCACAGTCCTGCCTCTCTTCCAGTATTAGCCACGTGATGTTCGACAGTCACCCAGGAGGGCAGTGAGACCCTAGATTTCAATGTCTCGTCTGAATCGCGGCTCCCTCCGACAGTGCGGCGCTCCCTCAGCACTGACCCTCCGACAGTGCGGCTCTCCCTCAGCACTGACCCTCCGACAGTGCGGCGCTCCCTCAGCGCTGACCCTCCGACAGCGCGGCGCTCCCTCAGCACTGACCCTCCGACAGTGCGGCGCTCCCTCAGCACTGACCCTCCGACAGTGCGGCGCTCCCTCAGCACTGACCCTCCCGACAGTGCGGCGCTCCCTCAGCACTGACCCTCCGACAGTGCGGCGCTCCCTCAGCACTGACCCTCCCGACAGTGCGGCGCTCCCTCAGCACTGACCCTCCTGACAGTGCGGCGCTCCCTCAGCGCTGACCCTCC